>NC_092746.1:116007987-116210487 GCF_047496795.1 Chiloscyllium punctatum
TGGACAATAAACACGGGCCTAAACAGCACTGCCCAAGTGCTGTGAATGGGATAAACGTTGAGGAGAGATAAATGGGTCTTTCTCAGTTTGGCAGCTTGTGTATAGGTGGGTACTGCAGTGCTTGGGCCCCAGCCATCCAGAATCTACATCAATAACTTGGATGTGGGAACCAACTGTAATACTTTGCTAGAATCATACAGTCCAGAAGAGGCCCTTCAGCCCATTGATTCTACACTGACGACAGATTGGCACTAGTCCCACTTTCCCACACCAGGCCAATAGACCTGAATGTTGTGACCCTTCAGCCTTTCCAAGGTTGTCAGGTTACTCACGTCAACTCCGCTCTCAGACAGTGCATTCCAGATCTCCACCATCCTCTGGGTGAAAAAGCTTTTCCTCAAATCACCTCTAAAACACATGTCTTTCACTTTAAAATGATTCCCCCTTCAACTAAGAGGAACAGCTGCTTTCTATTTATCCTCATAATCTTACACACCGCTGTCAGGTCCTCCCTCAATCCTCTGTGCTCCAAAGAAAACAACCTGACCTTATCTGGCCTCCCTTCATCTCTGACTTGCTCTATCCCAGGCAGCATCCTGGTGAATCTCCTCTGCGCCCTCTCGAGTACATTCACATCCTTCCACGAGTGCACGGTGACCAGACCTGCACATAGTACTCCAGCTGTGGACTCACCAAGGTCCTGCACAGCTCCAACACAATCTCCCTTCTCTTATAAACTGTGCCATGGCTGACAGAGACAAACCACCTGTGGGTTTACTTAACCAGCCTATTCACCTGTCTTAGATAGACAGGCTGGAAGAACACGGCAAGCCAGGCAACATCAGGAGATGGAGAAGTCGATGTTTTGGGTGTAACTCTTCTTCAGGACTGGGGGTGGGTGTGGGGGGGGGGGGGGGGGGGGGGTTAGCTGCAGATAAAGGGGGTGGCGGGGGCAGGATGCTGAAGTGGGGATAGGTGGAGACAGATAGAGAAAATATGAACTGGTTGGTCAATGGGAGGAAGGAATCCAGTTGGTGGTAAGGAGCAGTGGAAGGGAGGGAGAGGGGCTGGGAAGGGAGTCGGGGGATGGGAAGGGAGGCTATTTGAAATTGGAGAACTCAATGTTGGGTTCTGTTTAGTGTATTAACCTGACTTGCCAACTTCAGGGATCTGTGACATGCCTTCCCTATGAAAAGACATACCAGATTAAAAAGGTTAACTCTGTTTCTCTCCCCACTGATGCTGCCAGACCTGCTGAGTTTCTGCAGCAGTCCCTCCTGATTTTATGTCTAATATCTTGACCCTGATGGCTGAAGTAGGGATTGCTTCAGGTGCTGTCACACTCCAGCTTTAACATTGTTGCTTGTTTCTCCTTCGCAGTCTTCCCCATCGGAGAATGAAATGAGTAAGAAGCATTTGCTGACAGACCATCGGGTCTCTGTGAGTTACCTGGAGGAGACCTACCAAAGGGAGCGAGCTGTTAGTGCAGCTAGTGTTCTCACCAATACCATGGAAGGTAAGACATGTGGGGAGGGCAGAAGTTGGAAGCAAAGCCCTGTCTAGAGGTATAGGAGGCAAAAGAAAGATGTTGCACTTAACCAGACTTTAACCAGCCACAGTGGCTCAGTGGTTAGCAATATTGCCTCACAGTGTCAGGGACCTGGGTTTGATTCCCACCTCAGGCAACTGTCTGTGTGGAGTTTGTACGTTCTCCCTGTGTCTGTGTGGGTTTCCTCCAGGTTCTCTAGTTTCTTCCCACAGTTCAAAGATGTGCAAGTTAGGTGAATTGGCTGTGCAAATGTGCCCAGAATATCCAAGGATGTGCAGTCTAGGTGGATTAGCCATGGGAAATGGGGAGGTGGCATGCTTTTTGGAGGATTGTTATGGGCTGAATGGCCTCCTTCCACACTGTCGAGGCTGTATGATTAATTCCACTTCCCTGATGTAATATTGCTCTGTTGTGGCTGTTATTCTATTCAATGCTGAATCAATAGCGAATGTTCTACAGCGCCCTGCGTTGTGTATTCATTCGACAATGTGGCTAAGCAGGCTACACCCCTGAGCTCCTCTATCTTTTACAATCATGACATGTGGATGTCACTGGCTGGGCCAACATTTATTACCCGTGCCTAGTTGCCCCTTGAGAAGGTGGTGGGGAGCTGCCTTCTTGAACCGCTGCAGTCCACCTGCTGTGGGTTGACCCACAATGCCCTTCGGGAGTGACTTCCAGGATTTTGACCCAGTGACAGTGAAGGAACAGCCAATATATTTTCCACGTCAGGAGGAACCTGGAGAGGAACTTGCAGGTGGTGGTGTTCCTATGCAGCTGCCACCCTTAGTCCTTCCAGATGGAAGTGGTTGTGGGTTTGGAAGAGGATCTTTAGTGGATTTCTGAAGAGCATCTTCTAGACAGTACACCACTGCTGCCAGTGGTGTAGAAAGTGAATGGCAATCAAGCGGGCTGCTTTGTCCTGGATAATGGCAAGGTTCTTGAACGTTGTTGTTGGAACTGCAGCCATCCAGGCATGTGGGGAGTAAATCCAGCACACTCCTGACTTGTGCCTTGGAGGTAGTGGGGAGTCAGGAGGTGAGTGACTTGCTGCAGGATTCTTAGTTTCTGACCTGCTCTTGTAGCTTGCTATCCAGCGAGGTCTTTTTGGAAAATATCTTACAGATGAATGGGCAGAAGAGGAACTGGACAGGATTGCATTTGACGATAACCAACAATAGTTTGCCCAATTTACCATTTGGAGCTTGTATCCTGCCAGAGCAAGCCCACAGCACCCCTCCCAGAATGATCCTCCAACATGATTTGGAAACAGGCACTATAAGACAGAGAAAGATGATGCAGGACATAAACAATTAATAGAAAAAGCTCAATAACAGACAATATTGTCAATGGATACATGGAGAAGGTGCGAGAATGCTGGTGATCACAGTGGGTCAGGCAGCATCCATGGAGAGAGAGAAGCTAATAAGAAGCAGGAGTGGAAGTAAGGCCATTCGGCCCATCAAGTCCACTCCACCGTTCAATCATGACTGATGGGCATTTCAACGCCACTCACCCGTACCCCTTAATTCCTCGTGAGATTAAGACTTTTTCGAGTCTCGAGTTGTTTTGTCCTGGATAATGTTTCGACTCTCGGTGGCTCTTCAAAGAAATTGCTCTCAGTTCTGTTTTTTTTTGACAATCGGGTACCTTGTTGGTGGAATTCTGTCCTTTGAACTCCTCAGGCGTGTTAGCCACAGCGCTGCTACAGACGTGGGGTTCATTGGATAAAAGCTGGCTGACTTGGCATGTGCTTTGAATGCTGGGGAGATAGCTGATGGAGGCCGCGAGCACAGGGCGTTACTAACCCACATTTCAGTTGATAAGACAGCGAGAAACAGCAATCAGCAGAGCAGACAGTTCAACAATGTTGTCACGTCAATATGGAGCAGATTTGTCAGAGTGAGATTAACAGGGCTTGTGCTGATCTCACTGTGCCAATACCCGACTATATTTATAAATCTGGCAGCAATGTGAAGTACGCCACATTGCTGTTGCTCTGATAGCTTTGGTTAATTTTTTGGGTCAACAGAGTTAATGGGTTAATAGAATCTGTAGGTACTTGACTTGTCTGTAAAGACACAGTAGCAGCCACTTACTCTTGCTGGTACTTATCCTGATCTATATATCACTCCTGAAAGGTTCACCTGGCACTTCGGGATTTTGAGTGTCGCGCAAACACTTCCAGGAGTTAGCAGCTTCTAAAGATTTGCTTGAAGGTTGGGAGATAACAGAGTGCAGCTATATTGGGATGAACTGCCATTGCCAGCTGCATAGCCCGCAATGGGGCTAGGAATCTGTGAGGGACACACTAAACATTGACTAAAAGATGTGTGTGTGTGTGTGTTTGTGTGTGTGTGTGTGTGTGTGTGTGTGTGTGTGTGTGTGTGTGTGTGTGTGTGTGTGTGTTGGCGAGTGTGTGGGAATGTGTGTGTGTGAGAACGTGTGACTGTGTGTGTATAAGTGTGTGTGTGTCTGAGTGTGTGTGCATGTGTATGAGGTTGTGTATGTGTGTGTGTATACGTGAGAATGTGTGTGTCTTTGTGTGTAAGTGTGTGTTTGCGTGTAAGTGTGTGTGTGTGTGTGAGAGAGAGAGACTGTATGTCTGTGCAACTGTGTGTGTATGGGAGTGTATATTGCACAAACACTGAAGGGTATGATTGGAGAAAATGTCAGGATATGATTACTTGACACTTCATTTGCCAGGGAGGTAAGGGTGATGAGAGATGAAATGTTTTCACACAGTGAGTCGTTAGGCTCTGGAATGCAATGCTTGGAAATGTGATGGAGGCAGGTTCAACTGACACATTCCAGAGGATATCAGATGGTTATTTGGATAGAAGTGGTGTGCAGGGAAATGGAGAAAAGGCAGGAGATTGACATGAGGAACAATGGCTTTTTGAAGAGCTGGTGCAGGTGCTATGGGCTGAACGACCTCCTTTTGCATGGTAACGATTCTGTGATTTGGAAAAAATGCACATTACATCAAGGAGATGACTTCTTTGAGTTCCTAAAAATCTCTTAACTGCAGGACAGGGAAGGCTGAGCGGTGGGAATCAAGTCCATGTAGGGGCCGGGAAAACACAATATCCAGGAAACTGAGAGTTAGGGAGGAGGCCATTTAACCCCTTGTACTTGGTCTGGCACCATTCAGTTAGAAAGTAGCAAGCTAACTCCATCTTCCCACTGAAATCACTCTACAGAGTGATGTCCCATCATTAAATCCCCCTTTATTTACACACGGAGGGTCCTTGAGCCTGATCCAGCTCCCTCAGAGCCAGCTCTCAGAGTGAACATGACCTCTGACACTCCTGTTTATATCTGTCAGCCAGGACTCCCTGATTGAACCAGGTTAACAGCCCCAATCAGGGAACTCAGATTCTATGAGGTCCACCTGACTGACCTTGTTGCAATCACTGTACTTACCGTTCCTCTTATCCCTTAATACCTGGATAACAAGAGGCTCAGCCTGAACATTTACATTAATTGCCTTTTGCAGAAAAGTGTTCCACGTTTCTCCCACCTTGCCGGGAATGGACCAGTTCCTATGTTTTTCTAAACAAGTGACAGAAAGCTGAAGACAGCCAGCCTCATTTGTCATTTAATTAGTGACTGTCACTTTCCTCTTCTGTAAGGCACTGCCTTTGTTGAGCTGAATGGTCAGTGTGAGAGGGGAAAGATACAAAAGGGACCTAAGGGGCAACTTTTTCACACAGAAAGTGGTGCGTGTATGGAATGAGCTGCCAGAGGAAGTGGTGGAGGCTGGTACAATTACAACATTTAAGAGGCATTTGGATGGGTATATGAATAGGAAGGGTTTGGAGGGATAGGGGCCGCGTGCTGGCAGGTGGGACTAGATTGGGTTGGGATATCTGGTCGGCATGGACGGGTTGGACCAAAGGGTCTGTTTCCATTCTGTACATCTCTGTGTCTCTGTGACTCTCATGGTCTGAAGCAAAATTACTTTCTGTGATTACATTAAGACTAAGCACATATAGCAGATACATGGGAACACCACCCCCTGCGAGTTCCTTTCCAAGCCACTCACCATCCTGACTTGGGGATTTACTCCCATTCCTTCACTGTCTCTGGGTCAAAATCCTGGAACGTGCTCCCTAACAGAACTCTGAGTGTCCCCACACCTAATGGACTACAACAGTTGAAGAAAACAACTCCCTACCGCCTTCTTCAGGGCAACAATGGCCTAGTAGTTTTATCACTAGGCTGTTAATCTAGAGACCCAGGTAATGTTCTGGGGACCCGGGTTCAAATCCTGCCTCGGCAGATAGTGCAACTTGAAATAAAAACAAATCTGGAAATTGGACTCTAACGGTGACCATGAATCCATTGTTGATTGTCAGGAAAAGCCCATCTGGCTCACTAATGTCCTTTAGGGAAGGAAACTGCCATCCTTACCTGGTCTGGCCTCCACGTGATTCCAGACTCACAGCAATGTGCCCTCGGGGCAATTAGGGATGGGTAATAAATGCTGGCCGAGCCAGTGATACCCTCATCCTGTAAATGAATTTAAAAAACTAGGAATGGACAATCAATAATGCCTGGCTAGCAACGTCCAGCAATGATTTTTTTAAATCATTTAAACTCAGTAATTACCTTTTCGCTTTTTACTTTCCTTTACTCACGTGCCTTTTAAAATCTGTGTCCCCAAGAAATAAAGACATGGATATTATGAATATTTCATATTACCAGGATCAATACCGTGAGGATGCACAGTGTTTATGGGTGTGCGTTTTACAGAGTGCCTGGTCTCTGTCTCCAACTCCAGAATCAATAGGAATAGTACTGGCTGTCAAAACCAATGAAGGCTGTCCGTCACGATTGTAACTGAATACTGTTCCCTGGATGGCCAGATTATCTCGTGATGAGTGACTGAGTAAACTGGCCATGTATTCTCCAGACTTTGTGGTTAGCTCTGCTGCCTCACAGCGCCAGGGGCTACAGTCTGATTCCAGCCTCGGGTGACTGTCCGTGTGGGGAATTTGTACATTCTCCCCGTGTCTGTGTGGGGTTTCCTCTGGGTGCTCCGGTTTCCTCCCACAGTCCAACATTGTGCAGGTTAGGGTGGACTGGCCATGCTAAATTTCCCTGTAGTGTCTATGCAAGCCATTAGAAATGCAGGGTTACAGGTAGGGTGGGGAGGGGGGGTGGGGGGTTGAGTCTGGGCAGGATCAATGTGGACTTGATGGGCTGAATGGCCTGCTTCCACGCTGTAAAGAATCTATGAAGACAATGAGACCTGACCTCCCTGAAACCTTGACAGGAGACATAGAGGAAGGATATTTGCCCAAGTTGTTTTGTTCCTGAACCAGAGGACACAGTATCAGAATAAATGGAGGCCATTTTAAGATTGAAGTAAGGAACAATTCCTTCACTCAGCGGGCGGCAAATCTTTGGAATTCCCTTTCCCAGAAGGCTGTGGAAATCTGTCATGCCCAAGACTGGGATGGATAGATCTCTAGAGATCAATGGATATGGGAATAGTGCAGGAAAATGGAGTTGAGGTAAAAGATCGGCCATGATCTCACTGAATGATGGAGCAGACCTGATGGGCTGAATGGCCTACTGATGCTCTCAGATCCCAATACGAATGGCCAACTGAATGCTGCATGATGGAAAAGTGAGTTGTCGGTTGTGATATGAGAGAAATGTCTTGGTGAGGTTGGTACTGGGCACAGAGCAGATGATTGCAGAAGAAATATAATCCGTGGATCCAGGATCTTCCGCCAGCCAAGAAGCTAAAGTCACCACATTTTGTGGAATCATAGGAGGGCATCAAAGCATAAAAGGTGGCAGAAATCAAAAATAAAAGGCAATTGCAAATAAATTCTGGCAGGATGTCTCTATCTGGAAAATGGTCAGAATGCAGTGTCTGCTACAGTTCACCCTGAGATGTTGAACCCAGGAGAGGGAGGGGTATAGCTCACAGCCACAGGGTTGGATGGAGGAAGGCAGAGGTTGCTTCGTGTGGAGCAACCCTGGTGTAGACCAGTCAGACTCAGTAACCACAGCACTGTGCAAAATGGGGTCCTGAATGAAAGCATTTGGAGACATCTGCCCAGAGGCTTTAAAGAATTTGTTTGTGGAACAATTAGCAGCTTTGAATGATTAGCAGAGGGGATCATGTTTTCAGAATGAGTCAAAGCTCTGTCCCTCTATCTCCCCACTCTCTCTCTCTCTCACACACACATACACACACCCTCTCTTTTTTCTCCCCTCACTCCCTTTTCCATGTGTCCCTTGTCTGTTTATCACTTTCTCTCTCTCCTGTACGCTCCCTCTCTTTATACCTCTCTCGTCTCCTACCTCTGTTTCCCAAGTCTCTTTCTCTCTCCCTCTCTCTCTCTCTCAATCCCCTCTCCTCTCTCTTCATTTCTGTTTCTCCAGTTCTCTGTCTCCCTTTTCTCTCTCTGTCTCTGCCTCTTTCTCATACCGCTCTCCCTTCTCTCTCAACCCCCACTCCCCTCTTTCTGTCTCTGCCACTCCCCCCTCTCTCAATATCCTTTCCCCGTCCCCTCTTCTGTTTCTTTGTCTCCTCCTCCTCTCTCTTACCCTTTCTCTCATTTTCTCCCCTCCCCCATCTCTCTCTGCACTTCCTCTCTCTTAATCCCCTCTCTCAACTCCCTTCCTTTCTTTAGCTGTCTTCCCTCTCCCTCTGTCTCCCTCTTCCTCTCTTTGTCTCCCACTTTCTGTCTCTCTCTCTCTCTCTCTCTCTCTGACATCCACTTCCTCTCTCTCTCTCTCTCTGTTTCCCTCTCCCTCTTTCTCTGTTTCCCTCTCGCTTTCCCGTCATTCCCGGTGCTTGTCGGTAAGAGATTCACTCCCTGCTGCGAAACTTGGCAGTGGAAAGCAGGGAGGACTGTAATTGGGCATTGCTGAAGACTGGGGATAAAAACCGAAAGAACTGTGGATGCTGTAAATCAGAAACAAAACCAGAAATTACTGGAAAAGCTCAGCAGGTCTGGCAGTGTCTGTGAAGAGAAATCAGAATTAATGTTTCGGGTCTGGTGACCCTTCCTCAGAACTCTGGGAATGTTTTGCTGTTGAAATAGGGGGAAACTTGGAATGGTTATTGAATCTGAGCAGTGGTGCAGTCCAATTTGGCCCTTCCCTTTCTCAATAGACCTGCAATTCGTTGCATCAGTATCTAGCGCCACCGCTCCCCCCCCCCCCCCCCCCCTCACAACTTCAAAGCTGCTGTCCAATCTGTCTCTACATTGCTAACTGTAATCAAATTCCAGTTTCTCAGCCTGGGAATCTGAGACCCTGACAGGAACGTGGGAAGAGCTGACACTCTGCAGGCAGTGGTAGCTTGACCTGGGCATATCGATCAAGGCTGATCCTCCGCTGCAGTGTTGAGGCAGTGCTGCACTGTCAGAAGTGCCACCTTTCAGGTTAATATTGTAAACGGCCTGCTCCCGGAGATGTAAAAGAACCCATTCAACGAAGGTCAACCCGGTGTCCGGATTGATATTTATCTGTCAAAAGATATCGCACAAAAAAATCAAGGTTAGAGTCGAGATCAGAGTAGTCAAGGAGCAGGAGAATTGACGTTTCGGGCAAAAGCCATTCATGGTCCTCAGATGCTGCCTGACCTGCTGTGCTTTTCCAGCACCACTCTAATCTAGACTCTAATCTCCAGCAGTACCCACTTTCACCTGAAAAACCAAGGTTGTCATGTCATTTGCACAGAGCTGTTTGTAGGAGCTAGCTGAATGCAGATTGGCTGCTGTATTTCCTACATCACAATAATGACTTCACTTCAAGAATACCTCATTGGCTGTGAAGACTTTGAGACTGTTGTTAATCATGCAACAGACTATACAAGTGTTTGCTTTCTCCATTAGAGTCAAAGAGTCATAGAGATGTACAGCACAGAAACTGTCCCTTCAGTCCAATTCATCCACATCCTAAATTAATCTACTCCCATTTTCCACATTTGGTCCATATCCCTGCAAACCCTTCCTATTCATATTCACATCCAGATGCCTTTTAAATGATGCAATTGTACCAGCCTCCACCACTTCCTCTGCCATCCCGTTCCATACAAACACTACCCTATGCATGAAGAATTTGCTCCTTAAGTCTCTTTTAAATCTTTCCCTTCTCGCCTTAAATGTATGCCCTCTAGATTTGGACTCCCCTACCTTGGGGAAAAGATCTTGGCTATTCACCTCATTCGTGACCCTCATAATTTTGTAAACCTCTATAAGGTCACCCCTCAGCCTTCGACGCTCCAGGGAAAACAGCCCCAGCCTGCTCAGCCTCTCCCTACAGCTCAAAGCCTCCAACCCTGGCAACAAACTTATAAATCTTTTCTGAACCTTTTCAAGTTTAGCAACATTCCATCATGGCAGACGGTGCAATTGAGGGTGGCATGGTGACTCAGTAGGTAGCACTGCTGCCTCACAGCACCAGGGATCTGGGTTCGATTCCCACCTCGGGCGACTGTCTGTGTGGAGTTTGCACATTCTCCCCGTGTCTGCGTGGGTTTCCTCCGGGTGCTCCAGTTTCCTCCCACAGTCCAAAGATGTGCAGGTCAGGTGAATTGGCCATGATAAATTGCCCCATAGTGTTAGGTGCATTAGTCAGGGGTAAATGTAGGGTAGGGGAATGGGTCTGGGTGGGTTACTCTTCAGAGGGTCATTGTGGAGCTGTTGGGCCAAATGGCCTGTTTCTATACTGTAAGGAATCTAATCCTTCCTATAGGAGGGAGACCAGAGAGAGGACCAAATCCTTTAGATATTCAAGGCATCAAGGGAAAGCAGCAAGATGTTATTGAGATGGAGGATCCACCATGAACATATTGAATGGCAGAGACAGCTCAAAGGGCTGAATGGCCTACTGCTAGTTTCTATGATTCTATGAAATAGCTGCCATGTTTGCTTTCAGGCCCAGTCTGCTGTTAGACACCATTTGGGATGTGGACCTCAAAGGGCATTGGGTTCAATGTTGTGCAGAATGTCACCATTTGGGTTCCAAGGCATGGAGACTGTAGGAAAGTCATTGCATTTCCATAGCACCTCTCATGTGCTCAGACACCCAATGCCTTTTGCGTGCCTTAGCTGAAGTGGGGTTTCCATGAGAAACATACATAAAATCATAGAATTATAGAATTTTATGGATCAGTTGGAAGCCATTGTATCTGTACTGACTCCTGAAAGAGTTACCCAGCCAGTTCCACTCTCCAGTCCCATCTTCATTATCCTCTAAATTCATCCTTTTCAAATATAGCTCCAGCTCTCTTTTGAAACCTCCTATGGAATCCACCTCCCCCACTCTCCCAGGCAGCGCATCCCAAATCCTAACAACTCTCTGAGTTCTCATCATCTCGCTCCTCATTCTCTTGCTGACAATCTTGAAATTGTGACCCCGAGTTACTGACCAACCAACTAGTGGGAACAAAATATCCTTCTTTCCCAGTCAAACGTGTTAATCATTTTGAATTCCTCATGAGGTCACTTCTGCTTCAAGGAGAGTAAGCTCCATCTTTCAAAATCTTTTTTTGCATCTAAATTCCCTCATTCCTGGTATCATTCCAGTAAATCCCCTTTGCACTCTCTGCCGGGCTTTGACATCCTTTCTTAAATAAGGTGACCAGAACTGAACACAATACTCCAAATGTGGCCTGACCAAGGATTTGTAGATATGTAGCTTCAAGTCCTTGCTGTTACACTCTATGCTTCTATTTATAGGATCCTATAAGCCTTTTTAACAACTATCTCAATGTGCCTGGTCACCTTCAGAGAATTATGCACATGAGCTGGGAGGTCCCTCTGTTCCTGCACTCCCCTCAAAGTTGCGTCAATGAGCCTGTATTGTCTCCCCATGTTGCTTCAACCAAAAAAAATTGCCTCGCATTTCTCTGCATTAAAATTCATTGCCAGGTGTCTGCCCATTTGGCCAATTTGTCAACGCCCCTCTGAAGTCACTCAGTTATATTTTCACAATTCACCATTCTCCCTAACTTCATATCACCTGCAAATTTAGAGATTTTGCCCTTAACTCTCATCTCAAAATCTTCGATATAAATCAGAAAATCCCCACAGCGATCCCTGGGGATCACCACTTTCAACTAGTCTCCAACCTGGGAAGTTCCCATCTATACCTTCCCGGTTGCCTATATTTTTAGCCAATTTCTAAATCCATGCTACCCATCAATCCCAGACATTACTAATTTGCCATGTGACACTATATCAAATGCTTTCTGAAAGGCCGAATATACAAATCAACAGCACTATCCATATTCACTGACTGTGTCATCTTGTCAAAGAACTCAGTTATACTGTCAGACATGACCTGCCTTGACAACACCATGTTGACTGCCTAATATTAATTTATTTTTATGTAAGTGTGTATTTACCTTGTCCCATATTACGGCTTCCACCAGTTTTCCCACTTTTGATGTCAGGCTGACAGGTCTTTAGTTTCTTCGGTTATCCTTTCTCCCTTTCTTAGACAGTGGTGTCACGTTTGCAATCCTCCAGTACCCCAGAACCAATCCTGTGTTCAGTGGGGCCTGGAAAATGTCTACCCACGGTTCCGCAATTTGCTCCCTCAGGAATCTAGGATGATCCCATCCAGGCCTGGTGGATTCTCTACCTGGAGCGCTGCCAGCCTTTTCAGTGCCTCTTCTTTATCTGTCACTATACTGCTCAGCTCCTCAATGCCCAAGTTTTCAACTCGGCCATTGTCACCATCTCCTTATCTGGTAAAAACACAAGCAAAATACTCATTTCGAACCTCAGCCATATCCTTTGTTTTGATGAGCAACTTTCTCTGCTTGTTCTTTATGGACATCACTCTATCCTTCGCTATTCTTCTAATATTAATATATTTGAAGAATATGTTACTGTTTGTTTTGGTGCAACTTGCCGTCATTTCCTTAAGCTTCCTCTTAGTCTTCCTTATTCCAGCCTTATCCTCTCTCCTGGCTTTCAGATACGCCTCCTGATTTCTATTGCTCTTATTATTCCAATGTGCATCACATGCCTCCTTTCACTTCCTTACTTTCTCATCAACCCTAACTCTTAGTCCTCCAGTGTGCTCTATCTTTAGACACCCCTTATTTCTTTCTCATGAGTATGTACCCAGCTTGCACCCTATTCTTCTCTGTTTTGAAATTTTCCCATTTTTCATCTGCCGTTTTATTCACCAAAATGAGTTCCCCATCAATGTCCTCCAGTTCAACTCTTAGACCTCGAAAATCTGCCCTTTTCCAGTCTGGGATCGTAATCATTGACTGATTTTTATCCTTTTCCAACTTAACATTGAACCGTTAAACCAACTTCATATTGAAACTGTTCTGAAGAAGGGTCAACGGCCCCGAAATGTTAACTCTGATTTCTTTTCACATAGGTGCTACCAGACCTGCTGAAATTTTCCAGCAATTTCTGTTTTTGTTTCTAATATTGTGTTATGATTACTCTTTCTCAATTGCTCCCCTCCTTTGATGTTCTCCATTTCGCTTCCCTCACTTAATAGGACCAAATCCAGAACATCTCCCTCCCTGGTAGGGCCAGAAATGTATTGTTCCAGAAGATTCTTTTGCACACATTGCAGGAATTTTTCCCCTTCCATGTCCTACATACTCCTGTTTTCCCAGTCTACCCTAGCGTAACTGAAATCACCAACTATCTGAACTCTACTTGTCCTGGAAGTTTCTATAATCTACCTGCAAAGGTTCTTTTTTTTTTAAAGATTAGCTTCCCTACAGTATGGAAACAGGCCCTTCAACCCAACAAATCTACACCGACCCTCCGAAGAGTAACCCACCCAGACCCATTTCTCTCTGACTAATGCACTTCACACCATGAGCAATTTTAGAATGGCCAATTCACCTGGCCTGCACTTCTTTGGACTGTGGGAGGAAACCAGAGCACCCAGAGAGAACATGCAAACTCCACACAGAGTCTCCAGAGGCTGGAATCGAACTGGGGTACCTGGCGCTGTGAGGCAGCAGTGCTAACCACTGAGCCACTGTGTCATCTCTTCTACTCCAGCCCCACAATTTGGAGGTCTATAATAAATACTCAACAAGACCACTGCTCCCTTCCTGTTTCTCACCTCCTATCTTTCAGAAACTGCATCTTGTACAAGGGCATTGATGCTATCATTGACTAACATCACTACACCTCCTCCTTTTACCCACCCTGCTTCTACTAAAAGCCTTATATCCCGGGATGTTAAGTAACCAGTCTTGTCCTGGCTTGAGCCACATTTCTGTCAATGGTACTATATCATATCCCGAGAGCAAATTCTGTTTCTAGTTCCCCAGTTTTGTTCACTATACTCTGCATTTACATATATACAGTTTGAGTATGCCTTTATCTCTCACTTGCCCATTGATAGGTGACGATTCATTTGTTCAGTGTCAACTTTCCAGCCTTCTGTCACTGCCTTTTCCCCATTTGCCATCTTCTCTCTCTGGTACTTCCAAAACTAGGCCCATTTGTTAAGCCACACCCCCTGCCTTTTATGTTTAAATCTATCACCACTACATTGTGATTTAAGAAGGCAGCTCACCACCAACTGCACGAGGGTGACGAGGGATGGACCATAAATGCTGGCCCAGCCAGTGACGCCCACATCCCTCAAGTGGACAAAGTTAAAAATCACAAAACACCGAGTTATAGTCCAACAGGTTTATTTGCAAGTACTAGGTTTTGGAGAGTTCCACCTGATGAAGGAGCAGCGCTCCAAAAGCTAGTGCTTCCAAATAAACTTGGCGAAAGTGAAGACTGCAGATGCTGGAGATCAGAATCTAGATTAGAGTAGTGCTGGAAAGGCACAGCAGGTCAGGCAGCATCCGAGGAGCAGGAAAATCGACGTTTCGGGCGAAACGTCGATTTTTCTGCTCCTCAGATGCTGCCTGACCTACTGTGCTTTTCCAGCACCACTTCTAAATAAGCCTGTTGGACTATAAAGTGTTGTGTGATTTTAACTTTGTCGACCCCAGTCCAACACCGGCATCTCCAAGTCATCCCTCAAGTGAATTAAGAAAAAAAAAGTACTGTCTCTCTTCCCGAGAAGACTTGTTCCTTTTCTGCACAGTCAAGCACACCTCTTCTCAACAGTTTTCTCCTTTTCCAAAATGATCCCAATGTCCCAAAAAAAAATCTGAATCCCATTCTTCTACACCATTCCTCAAGCCACTCATCTACCTCCAGAAAAGTTGTAATCCTGAACCACGGGGTGGCTTGGTGGCTCAGTGGTTAGCACTGCTGCGTCACATCACCAGGGACCCAGGTTCGATTCCCACATTGGGTGACTGTATGGAGTTTGTACATTCTCCCTGTGTCTGCGTGGGTTTCCTCTGGGTGCTCCGATTTCCATCCACAGTCCAAAGATGTGCTGGTCAGGTGAATTAGTCATAGAGATGTACAACATGGAAACAGACCATTTGGTCAACTTGTCCATGCCGACCAGATATCCCAACCCAATCTAGTCCCACCTGCCAACACCCGGCCCATATCCCTCCAAACCCTTCCTATTCATATACCCATCTAAATGCCTCTTAAATGTTGCAATTATACCAGCCTCCACCACTTCCTCTGGCAGCTCATTCCATACATGGCCATGCTAAATTGCCCATAGTGCTAGGTGCATTAGTCAGGAGTAAACATAGTGTGGGTGGGGGGGGTGCGTGTTGCTCTTCGGATAGTCATTGTGGACTTAGTGGGCTGAAGGGCCTGTTTCCATACTGCAGGGAATCTGCAAAAAACAGCCCAAGCAGTAATGTTATATTAACAGATATCCAAGAGAGCAA
This sequence comes from Chiloscyllium punctatum, assembly GCF_047496795.1. Taxonomy (NCBI): domain Eukaryota; kingdom Metazoa; phylum Chordata; class Chondrichthyes; order Orectolobiformes; family Hemiscylliidae; genus Chiloscyllium; species Chiloscyllium punctatum. The sequence continues at coordinate 116,023,323 of NC_092746.1, forward strand.
GGTTTGTGAAGGTTTGTAGCTCAGGTTGAGGTTTAGGGTGTAGGTTTGCTCACTGAGCTGTAGGTTTGATATCCAGACGTTTCATTACCTGGCTAGGTAACATCATCAGTGGCGACCTCCAAGTGAAACGAAGCTGTTGTCTCCTGCTTTCTATTTATATCTTTCTCCTGGATGGGGTTCCTGGGGTTTGTGGTGATGTCATTTCCTGTTCATTTTCTGAGGGGTTGATAGATGGCATCTAGATCTATATGTTTGTTTATGGCATTGTGGTTGGAGTGCCAGGCCTCGAGGAATTCTCTGGCATGTCTTTGCTTAGCCTGTCCCAGGATAGATGTGTTGTCCCAGTCGGAATGGTGGTTTTTTCATCCGTGTGTAGGGCTATGAGGGAGAGAGAGTTGTGTCTTTTTGTGTGTGGCTAGTTGGTGTTCGTGTATCCTGGTGGCTAACTTTCTTCCTGTTTGTCCTACGTAGTGTTTGTGGCAGTCCTTGCATGGAATTTTGTAGATGACGTTGGTTTTGTCAATGGGTTGTACTGGGTCTTTTAAGTTTGTTAGTTTTTGTTTGAGAGTATTGGTGGGTTTGTGTGCTACTAGCATTCTGAGGGATCTTAGTAGTCTGGCTGTCATTTCTGAAACTTCTTTGATGTATGGTAAGGTGGTTAGGGTTTCTGGCTGTGTTTGGTCTGCTTGTCGTGGTTTGTTCTTGAGGAATCTGCGCACTGTATTTTTTGAGTATCCGTTCTTCTTGAATATGTTGTATAGGTGGTTCTCCTCTGTTTTCCGAAGTTCGTCTGTGCTGCAGTGTGTGGTGGCTCGTTGGAATAGTGTTCTGATACAGCTTTGTTTGTGTGTGTGGGGATGGTTGCTGGTGTAGTTAAGTATTTGGTCAGTGTTTTCTGTATATGCAGGTTTGTATCTCTCCATGGTCCTTTCTTTCGACTGTGACGTCCAGGAATGCGAGTTTGTTGTCGGTTTCTTCCTCCTTGGGGAACTTGATGCCTGTGAGGGTGTTGTTGATGATGTTAAATGTCTCTTCTATCTTGTTTCGTTTTGTGATGACAAAGGTGTCATCTACGTAGCGGACCCAGATTTTTGGTTTGATGGTTGGCAGGGCTGTTTGTTCTAGTCTTCGCATTACCGCTTCGGCTATGAATCCTGATAGCGGAGATCCCATGGGTGTGCCGTTGGTTTGTTTGTAGACTATGTTGTTGAAGGTGAAGTGGGTGGTGAGGCACAGGTCCACGAGCTTCATGATGTTTTTGTTGGTAATGTGATCGATGGTGGTTGGGGTGTGTGTGATGGTAATGAAACATCTGGATATCAAACCTACAGTTCAGCGAGCAAACCTACACCCTAAATCCAAGAGAGCAGTGACTCTTTGCAAACAGTGCACAAAACAATATGTTTCACTGTATTTCAGTACACATGACAATAATAAATTTCATCTAATATAGGGTGTTGGTGCTGGGTATGTATGTGATTAGTGCATATTAGTGTGGCTATGTACTTTTGAGTGTGATGTTAAGGATTAGTAGTAATGAGCTGGAATTGCCATGTACTCTGAGCAACTGTTGAGGGTCGTTCGAGATTTGCAACATTTAACCTTTTGAACAGAAGAGAGTTTTGTGTCTGAGAGACCCTGAGTATCTACCTCCCTGATCTGCCTTTGTCTAAATGGTGGCACAGGTAAATGTTTCTGAGATCACTGCCCTGGAGATCTCGTGTTTCAACCTACTCTGAAACAGATTCTGTGTAGCCCGCAAACTCTCCCTGCCAATGTTGTTGGAAACAAACCACTGTCAGAGGCTGAGGAGTGACCTTATAGAGGTTTATAAAATCATGAGGAGCATGGATAGGATAAATAGACAAGGTCTTTTCCCTGGGGTGAGGGAGTCTAGAACTAGAGGGCATAGGTTTAAGGTAAGAGGGGAAAGATATAAAAGAGTCCGAAGGGGCAACTTTTTCATGCAGAGGATGGTACGTGTGTGGAATGGGCTGCCAGAGGAAGTGGTGGAGGCTGGTACAATTACAACATTTAAGAGGTATTTGGATGGGTATGTGAATAGGAAGGGTTTAGAGGGATATGGGCTAAGTGCTGGCAGATGGGACTAGATTATGTCAGGATATCTGGTTGGCATGGACGAGTTAGACCAAAGCTTCTGTTTCCGTGCTGTACATCTCTATGACTCTACGGTTGTTCATCCTCCCTTCCCAGATGCCTATCCAACCATTGTATTATGTCCTTCACCCTTACACCCGGGAGGCAACAGACCATATGGGACTCATGACTTTGGCTGTCTGCCCCTCGGACTATTGTGTCACCCACTATTACTACCTTACTAAGCTGTCTCCCAACATCCCTCTGTCTATTCCCAGAGTAGCCGTGCACCATGGTACTATAGTTTTTGCTCAAGTCACCCACAGTCATGTTGCTCACTAAATAAATATTGGACATCTCACACCTGGTGGACAGCACTCCTGGGTTTTCAGGACCTGCTCTCTTTATTCCTGTTGCCGAATGATCAGCCATTCTCCTCCATCTTGTGACAGTGCTGCCCCTTTAACAAGGTTATTTTGTCTGTGGGTTTCTTCAAGATGGTAGCTAAGTGTGAAGTGATTCACTTTGGTAAGAGTAATAAAAAGATGGATTACTGGGCTAATGGTAGACTACTTGGTAGTGTGGAAGAGCAGAGGGATCTTGGTGTCCATGTACACAGATCTCTGAAAGTTGCCACCCAGGTAAATAGTGCAGTGAAGAAGGCATATGGCGTACTGGCTTTTATTGGTAGAGGAATTGAGTTCCGGAGTCCTGAGGTCATGCTGCAGTTGTATAAGACTCTGGTGCGGCCGCATCTGGAATATTGTGTGCAGTTTTGGTCGCCATACTATAGGAAGGATGTGGAGGCACTGGAACGGGTGCAGAGGAAGTTTACCAGGATGTTGCCTGGTATGGTAGGAAGATCCTATGAGGAAAGGCTGAGGCACTTGGGGTTGTTTTCATTGGAGAAAAGAAGGTTTAGGGGTGATTTGATAGAGGTGTACAAGATGATTAGGGGGTTAGATAGGGTTGATAGTGAGAACCTTTTTCCACGTATAGAGTCAGCTATTACAAGGGGGCATAGCTTTAAATTAAGGGGGGGTAGATATAGGACTGATGTTAGGGGTAGGTTCTTCACTCAGTGAGTCGTAAGTTCATGGAATGCCCTGCCAGTAGCAGTAGTGGACTCTCCCTCTTTATGGGTATTTAAGCGGGCATTGGATAGGTATATGGAGGATAGTGGGCTAGTGTAGGTTAGGTGGGCTTTGATCGGCGCAACATCGAGGGCCGAAGGGCCTGTACTGCGCTGTATTCTTCTATGTTCTATGTTCTATGTTCTATGGTTGTGAAGGCAGAGGTGCTGAAATGTCTGGAAAAGTCTTCTTTAACAATGGCAGGGAAGGTGCCAGTTCTCCCAGTTCAGGTTTTTTTTGTTCTTGTTTGGTTTAGTTGTAACAGAGAAGCTGCTGGTAGCTGTAGCAGCAGTGCAAAAAGATCCTATGCTTCAGCAGATGATTCTTGACTGGTGTCTCTCTCTGAACTCTCTCTGGCCTGTAAGAACCTGTGTTTGAGTTTACCTTTTGCCAAGGCGTGTGTTTATGGGATGTTATGGGAATTAGAACGGTTCCTTAGTTAAATTGCTGTAACTAGTCGGTCAAGTTTTCCAATATTTAAGTTATTCTAAATTCTGTTTCCTTTAGTTTGTGTTTCAACTGTGGTGTTTAAATGAATTCTGTTTTGCTTAAAGCCAAGTGGTTTGAGTGGCTGCATTGTACCTGGAATATTCACTTCACAACTGCCTTTAAAATAAGAACAATTTAGGGTCTGAGCTACCTACTTAAAATATATCGAGGGGGTCTAGTCTGGTGCGTAACAATCTGTACACTCCTTCTTACATGATGTGGAGTGAGGAGAGTCGCTGGTCCACGTGTCTTGCCTAATTTCTGAATACCAATCCCGCTCTCCTGTTTCACTTCTAGAACTTGAAGAGTCCCATCTGAAGTATCCTCGCTGTTGGTATCACTTTTCCCAAACATTTCTCATCTGGAATTGCTGCCCTATGTGGATAAAAATGAAGAAAATATTGAAATATATCATGATGGATCCTTTCCTGGACCTGGCGATTACCATCTGTATCGTCTTGAACACCATGTTCATGGCCATGGAACACCGTCCCATGTCCAAGGAATTTGATAACATGCTCTATGTTGGGAATCTGGTAAGCAGCCAATCATATTTTCCTTTAAAATCATCACAAAGGGAATCTTGAAAATGTAATGTTTAATTCTAGGTTTTTGTGCATCCATGTCTATGTTTGTGTGTGTCTTTGTGCATGCATGTGTGTGTCTGTGTGTGTCTGTGTGTTTGTGTGTCTGTGTTTGTCAGTGTCTTTGCCTGTATGTGTGTACAAGTATGTGTGACTGCATGTCAATGTGCTTGTGTGGCTATATGTGTGTGTAAGTTTCTGTGTCTGTGTTTGTATGTATGTGCATCTATATGTGTCTGTGTGTGTATTTGTGTGTATGTCTGTGTGTGTATTTGTGTGTATGTCTGTGTGTGTATTTGTGTGTATGTCTGTGTGTGTGTGAACGTTTGTGTGTGTATGTGTATTTGTGTGTATGTCTGTATATGTGTGGGCATTTGTGTGTGTATGTGTATTTGTGTGTATGTCTGTGTGGGGGGGCATTTGTGTGTGTGTATGTGTACTTGTGTGTAAGTCTGTGTGGGGGGGGCATTTGTGTGTGTGTATGTGTATTTGTGAGTGGGCATTTGTGTGTGTGTGGGCATTTGTATATGTATGTGCACTTGTGTGTATGTCTGTGTGTGGGCATTTGTGTGTGTGTATGTGTATTTGTGTATATGTCTGTGTGTGTGTGGGCATCTGTGTGTGTCTATGCATACTTGTGTGTATGTCTGTGTGTGGGCATCTGTGTGTGTGTATGTGTATTTGTGTGTATGTCTGTGTGTGTGGATATTTGTGTGTGTGTATGTGTACTTGTGTGTATGTCTATGTGTGTGTGGGCATTTGTGTGTGTGTATGTGTACTTGTGTGTATGTCTGTGTGGGGGGGCATTTGTGTGTGTGTATGTGTAATTGTGTGTATGTCTGTGTGTGTGTGGACATTTGTGCGTGTGTATGTGTACTTGTGTGTATGTCTGTGTGTGTGTGGTCATTTGTGTGTGTGTATGTGTACTTGTGTGTATGTCTATGTGTGTGGGGGGGCATTTGTGCGTGTGTATGTGTACTTGTGTGTATGTCTATGTGTGTGTGGGCATTTGTGTGTGTGTATGTGTACTTGTGTGTATGTCTATGTGTGTGTGTGGGCATTTGTGTGTGTGTATGTGTACTTGTGTGTATGTCTATGTGTGTGTGGGGGCATTTGTGCGTGTGTATGTCTGTGTGTGTGTGGGCATTTGTGTGTGTGTATGTGTGCTTGTGTGTATGTCTGTGTGTGTGTGCTGTTCCTTATGTCTATGTCTGTTCGAGTATGTGAGTCAGTGGGTGCAGGTGTCTGCACGTGTGTCTTTCTGTTCATCTGTGTGTGTGTGTGTGTGTGTGTGCATGTGTGCGCGCGCGCATATTTGTGACTGCGCACATCTCTCTGTGTGTTGTGATCGTGTTCCTGCTCCCATGTATGTCTGCATCTCTGTGTGTGTCCCCCTCTCTCCTGTATATATGGATGGGTGGAGACATGTTTTGTGTGGGGATGCAGTTTCTGTGCAGGCAGATCTCTGAGTAAATGCTTCAGTATTTGTGCAGGTACTGAATTGTGTCATTGTGTGAATGCATTGATATCGGCGTGCTCTTGGGTATATGTATTTGTGTGGGTGGTCTTACACAAATACACATGCAGACACACATACACATACAGACATACCAATAAAAATACACACAAATACATGTACAGACACACGTGTGCATGTGGGCACAAAGGTCCACACACATGCACACGCACACATATATACAAATATGCACACACACAGACACACACACACAGACACACATCAGATGAGGAACAAGAGGAAGGAAATCCAAAGAAATCACAGCTGAGTGGGTGAGCAGAAACTGAACTATTAGACAAACAATTGGATACTGAGAAAAAAAGAAAAGTTGGAATACTAAGCCAGAAATGCCAAAGTTATTACAGTAATGTAATGTTAACAGATATCCAAGAGACCGGTGACTCTTTGCAAACAGCACAAAAAAACAACACGTTTCACTGTATTTCAGTACATGTGACAATAATAAATCTCATCTAATACAGGGTGTTGGTGCTGGGTATGTATGTTGAGATATCTCTCTCGAGGTTTATCAGAGATGAGTGTATGTTTGTGTAGCTGTGTACATTAGCATCATATCTGAGAGTTAGTTAATGAGCTGGAATTGCCATGTACTCTGAGCAACTGCTGAGGGTTGCTCGGGATATGCAGCATTTAACCCTTCGAACGGAAGAGAGTTGTGTGTCTGAGACACGCTTAGTGTGAGCGAACAGCATACGTGTTCGTCTAACACAAATCACAACGGCCACTTTTTCATTTAGATCTTTCTCTGCTTTTGGTGAAGGGGAAGGTGGACGTGGGAACAGGGATGGTCTTAGTAAAACCAAGGAGAAAATGGTACTTTCTCTACAAACATACACCTGAGTGCACACGAGAGGAGAGAGTTTCCTACTTATTCAATTACACTGCAATCATTCAGCTCGGCATGTCTGTGTCAATGTTTATCCCTGTGCACCATCCCACTTTGTCTCGTTCATTATTGCAACATGGGCATCGTTGGCTGGGCCGTTGCCCTGGAGAAGGTAATGGGGAGCTGCCTTCTGTAACCACTGCAGTGCTCAGGGTCCTGGACTGAGGGTGGGAGCTCCAGAATTTTCACCCGAGCAACAAGTGAAGGGTCAGCTGTATCCTTCCAACTTGGGATGGTGTGTGACTGGAGGGGAACTCGCCAATGCTGGTGCTCCCGTGTATCTGCTGCCTTTGTCCGTCCAGGCGGTAGAGATTGTGATTATGGAAGGTGCTGTTGGAATAGCCTTGGTCAGATGTCATAATGCCACTTGCACATGGTAGAAACTGCTGCCACTGCATGCCAACGGTGAAGGGAGTGTAAGTGGAAGGTGGTGCCAATCTTGCAGACTGCTTTGTTCTGGATGGTGTCAGGCTTTTTGAGTGTTGTTGGTGCTGCACTCATCCTGGTAAGTGGGGAGTATTCCATCACATTCCTGACTTGGGCCTTGTAGACGACGGAATTTGGGGAGTCGGGAGGTGAGCCGACTCCTATCCTTACATCATCTAATTGTCGGCATGTGGGTGTTGTTGAAGGAGCCAACACTTGTTGCCCAACCCCAGTTGCCCCGGAGGATCACAGAGCAGTGCAAAAGGAGGCCTTTCAGCCCATTCTGCCTGTGCCAGCTCTTCAAACAAGCATCATTATCTAGTGCCGAGCTCCTGCCTTTTCTCCACATCCCCAGCACACTCTATCCATCCAAATGATCATCTGATGCCCCTCTCGAATGCTTCAGTTGAACCTGCTTCCAGCACATTTCCAGGCAATGTATTCTGTCCCCTAACTGCTCACTGTGTAAAAGAAAAGCTCACAACACCCTTGCCTCACTTTAAATCTATACCTTCTCATTCTTTAACAAGGTGATGGTGAGCTGCCTTCTAGCTCTGCTGCAGGCCACATGCTATGGGTAGACCCAGTTTGTACATTACTGTATGTATTTCTGCGTGTGCTGGTGCGTGTGTGGGACTTTGCACATGTCTGCATGAGTGTGAAAGAGAGAGAGGAAGATGGTATACATGTGTGTGTGTCTAATAGTGTATTTTTTGTGTGTGTGTGTCTGTCTGTCTGTCTGCATGATGGTGTGTGCATGTGTGTGTGTGTGTGTCTGTAATAGTGTATTTTTGTGTGTGTCTGTCTGTCTGCATGATTGTGTAAGTGTGTGTGTGTGTGTGTGTGTGGATCAGAGTGGTGCTGGAAAAGCACAGCAGGTCAGGCAGCATCTGAGGAGCAGGAAAATTGACGTTTCGGGCAAAAGCCCTTCATCAGGAATAGAGGTCTGCAGGCTTCCTGCCTCTATTCCTGCTCCTCGGATGCTGCCTGACCTGCTATGCTTTTCCAGCACCACTCTAATCTAGACTCTGGTTTCCAGCATCTGCAGTCCTTGTTTTTACCCCCTGTGTGTGTATGCGTGTCTATGATTGTCTGTCTGTGTATAATGGTGTGTGCCTGTCTGTATTTCATAGAATCCCTACAGTGTGGAAGCAGGCCATTCAGTCCATTGAGTCCACACCCTTCCTCTGAAGAACATCCCACCCAGACACAGCCCCTCCCCTATCCCTATAAACCTGCATTTCCCACAGCTCAACCACTTAAACTGCACATCTTTGGACTGCGGGAGGAACCCAGAGCACCTGGAAGAAACCCACACAGACATGGGGAGAATGTACAAGAAGATGGAATGGAACCTGGCTCACTGGCACAGTGAGGCAGCAGTGCTAACCACTGAGGCACTGTGCCATCCCGTGTGTGTATAAAATGGTGTGTGCCTGTGTTCATGTCGGTGGAGGTTCTGAGTTTGGCAGGTGCCTTATTAGCTGCCTGCTAAGGAGCCAAGACACTCACTCTCACTGGGAGCTCAGCTCCACAGGCACTTAAGTGGACACCAGTGGGCCTTCCACCCAACTGAGGACCCCTAAATCCAATGTCCCTCATGCTTGGAGCTGCTGGCCAACCAGAGGCTGGCAGTGGTTGAATGTGGTAACACCACAAGAGGAGCTCCTGGTTCTTGCAGGTACAGCAGCCTCTGGACCTCCAGGATGGAGGACAAAGCTAAAATACCATAAGACCATCAGAAGTGGGAACAGGAGTAGGTTGTTTGGCCCCTCTAGCCCACTCTGCCATTCAATTGGATCATGGCTATTGCAACATTCCTCATGTCCATTTTCCTGCCCTTTCCCTGTAAGCCTTAATTCCCCGACTGATCAAGAACCTATCTATCACAGCCTATCCTAAGTATACACAAGGACTCTGCCCCTCCAGCTCCCTGTGGCAAGGAGTTCCAAAGACTCACAACTCTCTGAGAGAAGAAATTCCTCCTTATCTCCGTCTTAAATTGGTGCCCTTTATTCTGAGACTGTACTCTCTGGTCCTGGACTCTCCCATGAGGGGTATCTTCCTCTCAGCATTGACCCTGTTACACCCTGTAGGAATCCTCTATGTTTCAGTGAGGTCGCTTCTCAGTCCTCAAAGCTCCAGTGAGTAAAGTCCCAACCTATTTAGCCTTTGCTCATAAGACAATCCCTCCACATCTGTGATCATCCTGATTGGGACTGCCTCCAGTGAAATAACATCTTTCCTTAAACAAAGGGACCAAAACTGCTCGCAGTGCTCCGAATGTGGTCTCCCCAGCACCTTGTACAGGTGCACTAAGAACTTCCCTAATTTTATACTTAAACTCCCTTGAAGTACGGACCACCATTCCTTTAGCCTTCCTGATTACCTGCTGTTTAGATTAGAGTGGTGCTGGAAAAGCACAGCAGTTCAGGCAGCATCCGGGGAGCAGTAGATTACCTGCTGTGCCTGGGTGCTAGCTTTCTGTGTTTTATGCATAAGTTACCCCCAGCTCCCTTTGCGTAGCAGCTTTCTGCAGTTTGTCTCCTTTTAAATCATCTGTTATTTTGTTCTCCCGTACAAAATGATCAACTTCTCATTTTCCCACATGACACTCCCTGATTACTTAACCTCGGTAAGTTGCTTGAGTTCATCTCACTACCTGCCTTTCCCCCTATTTCAGTACGGTCTGCAGATTTGGCTACAGTACCTTCACCTCCTTCCTTCAGTAGTAAACAGTTGTGCTCCCAGCACTGATCGCACTGGTCATGGGTTGCCAACCTGAGAAATTACCTTTTACCTCTCCTCGCTGTTTCCTGCCCGTGAGCCAGTTCTCTATCCAGGCTGGAACTCCATCCCCAACACCATGTGCTGTTGGGAAGGGCTCTGGTGTAGAGATGTGCTGAGGGTAACGATGAGGAAGTCGACAGGAAGGACCACACTTAGCTTCCCTCTTAGCTTCCCCACTCCCTTTCCCCGTGCCAATCCCCTCAATCGTGCGGTCAGACTGAAGAGCTTGGGACTGGTTTCCCTGGAAAGAAAAAGGCTGAGAGAAAATCTAATCGAGGCTTTCAAAATCATGAGCGAGTTGAATGAAGTAGACAGGGAGAAGTTGCTCCCAGATGTGAAAGGTGCAAGAATGAGAGGGCATGGATTTAAACCGTGTGCAAATGGAACAAGGGTGACGTGAGCAAAAGTCTTTCCACCCAACGAGTCGTTAGGATGTGGAATGTACTGCCTGGAAATGTGATGGAGGCAGGTTCAACTGAAGCATTCAAGAGCGGTATTGGATAGCTATTTGGATGGAAATGATGCACAGGGATATGGGGCAGAGGGAGGATATCGGCTTCAGTAATAGACCGATGGGCTGACTGGCCTCCTTCAGCAAAGTAACCATTCTGTGATGTGGTGAAGGTGTTGCAGATTGAGGCCGTATGTATCTATGTGCGTCTATCTTTGCCTTTGTGAATGTGTGTCTGTATCTGTGTGTGCTTGTATGTCTGTGTGTCTCTGTGAATGTGAGCGTGTGTCTGTGTGAGTGTGCATATGTGGTTGTGTCTATGTGTATATCTGTGTGTCTGCATGTGTGTGTGTATTGATGTGTGCATGACTGTGTGTATGTGCATGGGTGTATATGTCTGTGTCTGTGTTTGCTTGTCTGTGTGTGTGTGTCTGTATTTGCCTGTCTGTGTATGTCAGTTTGTCTGTGTGTGTGTCTGTGTTTGCATGTCTGTATGTGTCAGTTTGTCTGTGTGTGTGTCTGTGTTTGCATGTCTGTATGTGTCAGTTTGTCTATGTGTGTGTGTCTGTGTGTATGTCTGTATGTGTCAGTTTGTCTGTGTGTGTGTCTGTGTTTGCATGTCTGTATGTGTCAGTTTGTCTGTGTGTGTGTCTGTATTTGCATGTCTGTATGTGTCAGCTTGTCTATGTCTGTGTGTGTGTATCTGTGTGTATGTCTGTGTTTGCATGTCTGTATGTGTCAGTTTGTCTATGTCTGTGTGTGTGTCTATGTGTATGTCTGTATACGTCAGTTTGTCTATGTCTGTGTGTATGTCTGTGTTTGCATGTCTGTATGTGTCAGTTTGTCTATGTATGTGTGTGTGTCTGTGTGTATGTCTGTGTTTGCATGTCTGTATGTGTCAGTTTGTCTATGTATGTGTGTGTGTCTGTGTGTATGTCTGTGTTTGCATGTCTGTATGTGTCAGTTTGTCTATGTATGTGTGTGTGTGTCTATATTTGCATGTCTGTGTCAGTTTGTCGATGTGTGTGCCTGAATGTGTGTGCATGTCTATGTGTGCAAGCTTGTGTCAGTGTGTTCCTTTCCAAGATTAGTGAGATGTTGTGGGAGTTAATTCCTCCTTGATTGGCAGGAGGATCACAGCATGAGCAGTAAATATTTAGTCTGACTGCTCAGCTTTGAGTTTCTTTCTTGTTCCTTGGAGATAATTGTTGTCAATAGAAATGAGAGTGAGCGCGATTCCTTTGGCTTGAGAAACAAAGACGGGGAAGTTTGTGGAGCTGGGAGTGCTCAGCAGGAGGCTGTGCTCAGCATACTGTCTAATTGGACACCACCTCCTGTTTGCCATCTAAAGATAGTCCACTCAGGCTGGGACTCATCCCCAGGAGGCAAGGGGGCATGATGGGATAGGTGGGAGGTAGGGATGGCGGTGGGGTTGGGATGGAGGGTGTATGAGATCTTGTCTGTTGTAAGTCACCGCTCTGAACCTCCTGTCTCCTGCAGGTCTTTACTGCCATTTTCACAGCCGAGATGGTCTTGAAAATCCTTGCCTTGGATCCATACCACTACTTCCAGCAGGGTTGGAACATATTCGATAGCATCATCGTGTGTCTGAGCTTGATTGAGCTGGGCCTAGCCAGAGTGGATGGTCTGTCCGTGTTGCGATCCTTCCGTCTGGTACTGTCTTTGGATTCCTTCTGTTCTCACACGATGACCTTGTATAGATGTGGTATAATGCGGATCACTGTGAAGGTATCCACATTGGTAGCAAAACAACAGGCAGACAGAATAGGTGGCTCAGTGGTTAGCACAAGGAACTCATTGCACCGGGAACCTGGATTCGAGTCCACCCTTGGGCAACTGTCTCTGCGGAGTTTGCACATTCTCTTTGTGTCTGACTGGGTCTCTTTCAGATGCTCTGGTTTCATCCCACAGTCTGAAGGTGTGCAGGTTAGGTGGGTTGGCCATGGGAAACACAGAGGGAACGGCTAGGATGTCCTTCAGAGTGTTGGTGTGGACTTGATGGGCCGAATGGCCTGCTTCCACACTGTGTTGTATGAATGTTACAATCTGTTCTGATATAATGCAATAGTTGTAATCTCACATTATAAATGAGTGGGGCTGGAATTGCACTATAGCCAATACAGGTCAGGAAAGTTTGTGTTCTATGAGCAATGGTCTAAATTCTTCAATCGCGCTGATGAAACAAGTGTTAGAGCAGAACCGACTGTATCTGATTGACAATAGATTGACAAAGGGGGTGGTATAATGAGACCTGCATGTCCTTAGGCATCAGCCGCTGAAGACAAGCAGCAGGTGGTGAAGAAGGCAAGTGACATGAGAGATTGAGTCCAGGAACAGAGACGTCTTGCTGCGATTGTACAGGGCCCTGGTGAGAGCACACCTGCAGTATTGGGTGCAGCTTTGGTCTCCTCAGAGACTTGGGGACATGTACAGCACCGAACGAAAGCCATTCGGCCCATCAAGTCTGTGCTGACCAAAGACAGCCACCTGAGGCAGCACAACGGCTCGGTGGTTAGCACTGCTGCCTCACAGCGACAGGGACCTGGGTTCGATTCCAGCCTCTGGCAATTGTCAGTGTGGAGTTTGTACATTCTCCCTGTGTCTGCGTGGTTTTCCTCCGGGTGCTCCGGTTTCCTCCCACGACGTGCAGGTTAGGGTGAATTAGCCATGGGAAATTGTCCATAGTGTTCAGGGATGTGTAGGTTAGTGCATTAGTCAGGGGTAAATGTAGAGGAATAGGGGAATGGATCTGGGTGGGTTAATCTTCAGAGGGTCGGTCTGGACTTGTTGGGCTGAAGGGCCTTTTTCCACACTGTACGGATTCTATGAACTACTTTAATCCCATTTGCCCCACTTAGCTCAAAGCCATGTATGCTTTGGCATTGCAAGCTAACTGAGATTGGCTGAGTGCTGACAGTGAGGAAGAAGGTCTTAGGTTACAGGAAGATAAAGATGGATTGCTCAGATGGACAGATCACGGGCAGAAGGAAGTTAACCCTGCTACCCGTGAGGGTGATGCACTTTGGATGATGTCACAAGACAAAGGAGTACTCAATGATTGGCAGGACATTAGCAAGCTCAGAGAAAAACAGGGATTTTGGGATGCTTGTCTGCAGATCCCTGAAGGCAACAGGACAGGTGAATAGGGTAGTTAAGAAGGCTTACGAGACGCTTGGCTTTATTAGTCATGGCAAAGTGTATAAGAAAAGGGGAGGTGATGTTGGGAAAAAGTACTGAAAGAACTGCGGATGCTGGGAATCAGAAACAAAAATAGCAATTGCTGGAAAATCTCAGCAGGTCTGGCAGCATCTGTGGAGAGAAGCCAAGAGCTAACATTTTGGGTCCAGTGACTTTCCTCAGAAGTTATGTTGGAGCCGTACAGAGCTTTGGTGAGGGCACAGCTGGAGTAATGTGTACTGGTCCCCCCACACGATAAGAAGGGCGTGATTCCAATGGAAAGGGTGCAGAGGAAATTCACCAGGATGTTGCCTGGGACGGAGCACTGTCGCTCTGAAGAGAGGCTGGATAAACTCAAATTGTTTTCTTTGGAGTGGAGGACTTTTTAAAAATTCGCTTGTGGGACAAAGGCATCGCGGACTGGCCAGCATTTACTGCTCATCCCTAGCTGTCCTTCACATGAGTGACTTACCCTAAGCAACGTCTGAGGGCAGTTGAGAGTCAACCACAATGCTGTGGGTCTGGAGTCACGTGTAGGCCCAACCAGGCAAGGATGGTTTCCTTTCCTAAAGAATATTAGCAAACCAGATGAGTTTTTCTGACCATCGACAATAGTTTCATGGTCATCAGTAGATTCTTAAAATTCAAATTCCACCATCTACTGGGATAGGATTTGAACCTGGATCCCCAGGCTGGGTTTTCTAGGTTCATGGTCTAGCGACAATACCACTAGACCATCACCCCCAGCTGAAGGTTAGGAGGGAAGACCTGATAAATGTTTCTAAGATCAAGGGAGGCATGGACTGGGTGGGTAGTAAACAGCTGTATCCTTTAGTTGAAGAGTCAATAATGAGGGGCAATAATATTAAAGTAAAGGGCAGGAGGTTTGGAGGGATGTGAGGAAAATATTTTTCATCCAATGGATGATGGGAATCCATAATGCATTGTCTGGGAGGGTAGTTGAGGATAGAAACTTTGGAGCCTTTAAAAGGTATTGACTAGAATCCCTATGGTGTGGAAGGAGGCCATTTGCCCCATTGGGTCCACACTGAACCTCTCATCCAGAAACAACACCCCTACCGTACCCCTGCATTTCCCACGGCCCATCCATCTGGCCTGCACAGTACAGGCGATTTAGCACAGCCAGTCTACCTAACCTGCACATCTTTAGGCTGTGGGATGAAATAGGAACACCCCAAGGAAAGTCACGCAGACATGGGGAGAATGTTCAAACTCCTGAGGCTGGAATCAAACCTGGGACCCTGGTGCTGTGAGGCAGCAGTGCTAACCACCGTGCCACCGGATGGTGAGTGAAGTGCCATAACATTAGAGGCTATGGACCAAGTGTGAATATAAAGTTGATAGAGCAGCACAGACTCAATGGGTTGAAAGGACTTTTCTGTGTTGTATTACTCTGTGACTTCCAGAAATAACCTTAAACAGGCAATGGCAGGGAGAGAGGAACTCGAGAAAATTATAATCACCAGGACGAGGTACTGAACAAATTGTTTGAACATTGCATGGATAGCGTGAACAGCCAAGGTGTCTTCTCTGGGATAAGGGAGTCCAAAACTAGATGGCATGGGTTTAAGGTGAGAGGGGAAAGATTTAAAAGGGACCTAAGGGGCACCTTTCTCACCTAAGGCAAATGGGATTAGATTAATTTGGGATAACTGGTCAGTATGGATAAGTTGGATCGAAGGATCTATTTCCATGCTGTACATCTCAATGACTCCATGTGCTGACAAATACCTGGTTCCCAACAGACTTCATCCTTGGGTCTTAGAATTACTCAGATATTTGATGCATTGGTTTAAATTTTCCAAATTGACTTACAAGGTTCCATTAGTTAGGAAAATAGCGAATGTGACTCTTCTATTCAAAAAGTGTTGGAGATAGAAAGCAAGAAGTTACAGGTCAATTAACTTACCATCTGCGATATGGAAGGTGTTAGAATTTATTATTAAAGATGTTATAGTAGTGCACTTAGAAAAAGTGCAGGCTGGTGGGGAGGGGGAGAGGTGGGGGTTGGTGCAGGCTGGTGGGGAGGGGGAGAGGTGGAGGGTGGTGCAGGCTGGTGGGGGAGGGGGAGAGGTGGAGGGTGGTGCAGGCTGGTGGGGGAGGGGGAGAGTTGGGGGTTGGTGCAGGCTGGTGAGGAGGGGGAGAGGTGGAGGGTGGTGCAGGCTGGTGGGGGAGGGGAGAGGTGAGTGGGGGTGCAAGTATGTGGGAGGAGTGGGGTGCAGGCTGGTGGTGAGGTGGGGGAGAGGTGGGGGGGTGCAAGCTGGTGGGGAGGGGGAGAGGTGGGGGTGCAGGTAGGTGAGGAGGGGGAGAGGTGTGGGGGGTGCAGGTATTGAGGAGGGGGAGAAGTGAAGTGGGTGCAGGTAGGTGAGGAGGGGGAGAGGTGTGAGGGTGCAGATAGGTGAGGAAGGGGAGAGGTGGGGGAGGTGCAGGCTGGTGAGGAGGGGACAGGTGTGGGGGTGTAGGTAGGTGGGGAGGGGGAGAGGTGTGGGGGTGGTGCAGGTAGGTGAGGAGGGGGAGAGGTGTGGGGGTGGTGCAGGTAGGTGAGGAGGGGGAGAGGTGTGGGGTGTGTGCAGGCTGGTGGGGAGGGGGAGAGGTGGAGGGTGGTGCAGGTAGGTGAGGAGTGGGAGAGGTGGGGTGTGCAGGCTGGTGGGGAGGTGGAGAGGTGGGGGGTGGTGCAGGCTGGTGGGGAAAGGGAGAGGTGGGGGGGTGCAGGTAGGTGAGGAGGGGGAGAGGTGGGGGGAGGTGTAGGTATGTGAGGAGGGGGAGAGGTGTGGGTGCAGGCTGGTGAGGAGGGGGAGACGTGTGGGAAGTGCAGGTAGGTGAGGAGGGGGAGATGTGTGGGGGGTGCAGGTAGGTGAGGAGGGGGAGATGTGTGGGGGGTGCAGGTAGGTGAGGAGGGGAGAGGTGGGGGGAGGTGTAGGTATGTGAGGAGGGGGAGAGGTGTGGGGGTGCAGGTAGGTGAGGAGGGGGAGAGGTGTGGGTGGTGCAGGTAGGTGAGGAGGGGGAGAGGTGTGGGGTGTGTGCTGGCTGGTGGGGAGGGGGAGAGGTGTGGGGATGGTGCAGGTAGATGAGGAGGGGGAGAAGTGTGAGGGTGCAGGCTGGTGTGGAGGGGGAGAGATGTGGGGGTGGTTCAGGTAGGTGAGGAGGGGGAGAGGTGGGGGGGTGCAGGTAGGTGAGGAGGGGGAGAGGTGTGGGGGTGCAGGCTTGTGGGGAGGGGGAGAGGTGTGGGGTGCAGGATGGTGAGGAGAGGGAGAGGTGGGGGGGTGCAGGCTGGTGGGGAAGGGGAGAGTGTGGGGTGGTGCAGGCTGGTGGGGAGGGGGAGAGGTGGGGGGTGCAGGCTGGTGGGGAGAGGGAGAGGTGGGGGGGGTGCAGGCTGGTGGGGAAGGGGAGAGGTGTGGGGGTGCAGGCTGTTGGGGAAGGGGAGAGTGGGGGTGGTACAGGCTGGTGGGGAAGGGGAGAGTGGGAGGTGGTGCAGGCTGGTGGGGAAGGGGAGAGTGGGAGGTGGTGCAGGCTGTTGGGGAAGGGGAGAGTGGGGAGTGGTACAGGCTGGTGGGGAAGGGGAGAGTGGGGAGTGGTGCAGGCTGGTGGGGAAGGGGAGAGTGGGGAGTGGTACAGGCTGGTGGGGAAGGGGAGAGTGGGAGGTGGTGCAGGCTGGTGGGGAAGGGGAGAGTGGGAGGTGGTGCAGGCTGGTGGGGAAGGGGAGAGTGGGAGGTGGTGCAGGCTGGTGGGGAAGGGGAGAGTGGGGAGTGGTGCAGGCTGGTGGGGAAGGGGAGAGTGGGAGGTGGTGCAGGCTGGTGGGGAAGGGGAGAGTGGGAGTGGTGCAGGCTGGTGGGGAAGGGGAGAGTGGGGAGTGGTACAGGCTGGTGGGGAAGGGGAGAGTGGGAGGTGGTGCAGGCTGGTGGGGAAGGGGAGAGTGGGAGGTGGTGCAGGCTGGTGGGGAAGGGGAGAGTGGGAGGTGGTGCAGGCTGGTGGGGAAGGGGAGAGTGGGGAGTGGTGCAGGCTGGTGGGGAAGGGGAGAGTGGGAGGTGGTGCAGGCTGTTGGGGAAGGGGAGAGTGGGGAGTGGTACAGGCTGGTGGGGAAGGGGAGAGTGGGAGGTGGTGCAGGCTGGTGGGGAAGGGGAGAGTGGGGAGTGGTGCAGGCTGGTGGGGAAGGGGAGAGTGGGAGGTGGTGCAGGCTGTTGGGGAAGGGGAGAGTGGGGAGTGGTACAGGCTGGTGGGGAAGGGGAGAGTGGGGAGTGGTGCAGGCTGGTGGGGAAGGGGAGAGTGGGGAGTGGTGCAGGCTGGTGGGGAAGGGGAGAGTGGGGGGTGGTGCAGGCTGGTGGGGAAGGGGAGAGTGGGGGGTGGTGCAGGCAAATTTGGCAAATGTTACCAACCCCTCCAACATTCCTCAGAATTTCAGAATCCTCGCTGCTCAGAGGAAGCTGATTTAGTTCATAGCTGCAACCCATTTCATAGACCTGTCAGCACAGCCCTCATGTTAATCTATAACAGACTGATTCACCTTTTAATGTTGTCTATGGTGTTTATAGAATACACAATTACGCATCTGTTAATAACAACTAACATCAATAGATGATTTTGCCTTTGAACCTGTTTGTGGCCATTTCACAGCATTTTAATAGATGCATAATTTTACTTTTTTAAAAATTCATCTGCATAACCTCTCTCATCCCATTCGAATGAATCATCAATATTAACCTCTTGTCACCCAATGTTTGAACCATTCAAAATTAAGTGTCATTTATTCTGGGGCTATGGACAACGCAAATCAGACAAGAATCTAATTACCTGTCATAAACTGGAGGTGGATTGTTGCAAGTCTTGATTTGTTGCGGGCTATGTGATCAGGGTGTTGGGAAGTAATGATGGAATGGCCGGAGTTATCCAATGCCAATAGTGGAACGGTGGAATACATTATGGATTGCTATCGCTAGTGCATTGGAGACTGAGGGACAACCTGATTGAAATATGTTAAATTATGACAGGCATGGAGAGGATGGATAGTTGGAGTTTTTTTCCCCAGGGTGGAAATGTCAAATACAAGGGAGCATAGGTCTAAGGTGAAAGTAGGAAAAGGTTTAAAGGTGAGATACGAGGCAGGTTTGTTTAGACAGAGGGTAATAGGTGCCTGGAACGTGCTGCCCAGGGGAGGTGGTAAAAGCAGGTAGCAATATTTAGGAGGCATTTAGAGAGACACATGAACAGCAGGGAATACAGGGATACAAACCATGTGGAGGCAGATGGGGTTAGTTGACAATGACATCATGGTGGGCACAGACATGGTGGGCCGAAGGGCCTGTTCCTGTGCCATTCTGTGGGGAGAACGGGGGGGCGCACAGTGGTTAGCACTACTGCCTCACAGCGCCAGGGACCCGGGTTCAATTCCAGCCTCAGGCAACTGTCTGTTTGGAGTTCGCACATTCTCCCCGTGTCTGCGTGGGTTTCCTCCAGGTGCTCCGGTTTCCTCCCACAATCCAAAAATGTACAGGTCAGGTGAGTCGGCCATGTTAAATTGCCCGTAGTGTTAGGTGAAGGGGTAAATGTAGAGGAATGGGTCTGGGTGGGTTGCTCTTCGGAGGGTCGATGTGGACTTGTTGGGCCGAAGGGCCTGTTTCCACACTGTAAGTAATCTAATCTAATCTAATCTAAACAAAAGTGGGTGAATGACAGTAGATCAGTGAGTTAGACAGAAATGCATAAACTGTGAGAGAGAAACTAAAGAAACGACAGGACCGATACCAAAATGGGGATCTTCTTATGAAGGCAAAGACGTCCCCAGTCTATTCCAGTGGCCTTGCTAGTTTGGTTTACTAAGTGCCCCACTCAATTTCATTTTGAAATCGTAGAGCCTCTCTGCTCCCACTGTCCCCACAGGCAGCATGCTCCAGGTCAAAAGATCATCCATGTTAGGAGCAGGAGTAGGCCATTCAGCCCACAGGGAGGAAGTGAGGACTGCAGATGCTGGAGCTCAGAGTCGAGAGTGTGGTGCTGGAAAAGCACAGCAGGTCAGGCAGCATCTGAGGAGCAAGAGAGTTGACGGTTCCGGCATAAGCTCTTCATCAGGAATGTGAGGGGGTGGGGTGTGTGTGGAGGGGACTGAGAGATAAATAAGGGGGGGGGGGAGGGTTGGGCTTGGACGAAGGTAGCTGGGAAGGCTATAGATGAAGATGGAGGGTGAAGGCAATAAGTCAGAGCAGAGGGTGGAGCAGATAGGTGGGAAGGAAAATGGACAGGCAGGACAGGTCAAGAGGGCAGTGCCGAGTTGGAGGGTTGGATCTGGGATGAGGTAGGGGGAGGGGAGATGAGGAAACTAGTGAAATCCACATTGATCCCATGTGGTTTGTGGGTCCCAAGGTGGAAGATGGGGCATTCCCTCTCCAGGGGTCAGGTGGCTTGGATTTGGTGGTGGAGAAGGCCCAGGGCTTGGATGTCCTTGGGGGAGTGGGAGGGGGTGTTGAAGTGTTTGGCCACAGGGTGGTGGGGTTGGTTGGTGAATTACTTTATCAAATTGATAGGTTTGTTAAGAAGGCGTATGGTGTGTTGGCTTTCATTAGCTGGAGGGTTGAGTTTAAGAGCTGCGATGTTATGCTGCAGCTCTATAAAGCCTGGGTTAGACCACACTTGGAATATTGTGTTCAGTTCTGGTTGCTTCATTATAAGAAGGATGTGGAAGCTTTAGAGATTATGCAGAGGAGATTTACCAGGATGCTGCCTGGACTAGAGGGCATGTCTTATGAAGAAAGGTTGAGGGAGCTAAGGATTTTCTCATTGGAGTGAAGAAGGATGAGCAGTGACTTGATAGAGGTGTACTTGAGAGGCACAGATAGAGTGGATAGCCAGAGACTTTTTCACAGGGTGGAAATGGCTATCTTGAGTGGGCATAATTTTAAGGTGATTGGAGGAAGGTTCAGAGGAGATCTCAGAGGTAGGTTCTTTACACAGAGAGTGGTGGGTGCATGGAATGCACTGTCAGCAGTGATAGTAGAGTCAGATACATTAGGGACATTAAAGTGACTCTTGCAAAGGTATGTGGATGATAGCAAAATGGAGGGTAAGCCAGTTGGTTTAATCTTAGAGTAGGATAAAAGACTGGCACAACACCAAAGGCTGAAGAACCTGTATTGTTCTGCAATCGATGTTCTCAGATCCTTTCGAACTGAGATGATGAGGGATTTCTTCAGCCAGAGAGTGGGGACTCTGTGGAACTCATTGCTGCAGAGGGCTGTGGAGGCCTGGTCATTGAGTGTATTTAAGATGGAGATAGACAGATTTTTGATTAGTTGTTTGGGGATCAAGGGGTATAGGGAGAAGGCAGGAGAATGGGGTTGAGAAATATATCAGCCATGACCGAATGGCAGAGCAGTCTTGATGGGCTGAATGGCCTGATTCTGCTGCTGTATGTAATGGTCATCGTGGTTGAAATTATGTGGTGCAGTCTGTTCTGGTCAAGTCATGGTCAAACTCCCATCTTCCTTATATTGGAAAAGTCCTAACCAATTAGCACTCTCGTCTCGTTTTCCATTTGAATTGGTATTCTTGCAACTTGTCCTGATGAAGCCAGAAATCTTCAGTAAAATATTTTCTTTCAGCAATGCTTACAGTCTGTGCTACCAAATGGCTACTTTTACAACTAGTAAACCCAGTGGAGTAATGTTGGAACCATGTAATCTGCAGTTTTGATCAACACTTGTGTAGATGCAATATTATAGGAGAAAGTGAGGACTGCAGATGCTGGAGATCAGAGCTGAAAATGTGTTGCTGGAAAAGCTCAGCAGGTCAGGCAGCATCCAAGAAGCAGGAGAATCCACCTAACCAGCACACCTTTGAACTGTGGGAGGAAACTGGAAGAAGCAGGAGAAGCAGGAGAATGAAGAAGGGCTCATGCCCAAAACATCGATTCTCCTGCTTCTTGGATGCTGCTTGACCTGCTGCGCTTTTCCAGCAACACATTTTCAGCGAGATGCAATATTATACTAGTTACCATGATCTGTGGAGAAAATAGAGTTCAGGAGTCTTTTAGCTTTCCAGTTTTCTTTTCCCCTTGAATGTGAAGGTGAACAATAGTTGGAAGGAATTGGTATGAGTTATACTGTCTGCAGTTTAGGTCACCATATTATAACCGAGGCTCCGGGCAGAAAGCCGCTTAGATTTGACAGATGACACCAGAAGTGTTTGAGTATAAAAGCAAATTACTGCGGATGCTGGAATCTGAAACCCAAAAAGAGAAAATGCTGGAAAATCTCAGCAAGTCTGGCAGCATCTGTAAGGAGAGAAAAGAGCTGACGTTTCGAGTCCAACTGACCCTTTGTTTGAGTATAGATATCAAAAGAGGGTCGACAGTCTCAAGGCTCTTTTCTCTTGAGAGGCAAAGACTAAGAGATGATCTAATAGAGATCTTTAAAATTATGAAAGTTTGTGATAGAGTGAATACAGAGAGTGTCTCCTCTTGTACAGAAGTGTGTAACCAAAGGCCACTGATATGAGATAATCCCTCAGTGGGGAGTTCAGACGGAACGTTATTGACCAGAGAGTGGTGAGAATGTGGAACTCGCTCCCTTAGGGAGTGGTTGAAGCACTGAAGGGGAAGCTTGCCTTCATTGCTCAGACCTTGGAGTAGAGGAATCGGGGCATCAAATTGAGGCTGTACAAGGCATTGGTGAGGCCTGCTCTGGAGTACTGTGTCCAGTTCTGGTCATCCTGTTATAGGAAGGATAAGATTAAGCTAGAGAGGGTTCAGCAGGGATTTACCAGGATGTTGCCTGGAATGGAGGGTTTGAGTTTCAAGGAGAGCCTGGATAGACTGGGACTTTTCTCACTGAAGCCTATGAGGTAGAGAGGTGACCTCTATAAACCTTATAGAGGTTTCTAAAAGAATGAGGAGTATAGGTAAGATGAATAGTGGGTTATTTTCCCTAGGGTGGGGAAATTTAAGATGAGGGGGCATATTTTTAAGGTGAGAGGAGAAAGATTTAAGAAAGACTTGAGGGGTAATTTTGTTATACAGCGAGTTGTTCATGTGAAGAATGAATTTGCAGGGGTAAAGAATGGACCTTATAATGACCATGTAACTACTGTCAATTATTGTAATAGCCAATCAGATACATTAAGGAAGGAAACCCAACATCCTGCCCTGATCTGACTTGTAACTTCTCTCTGACGGGTAATAAATACTGGCCTTGCATTTTGGTTGGGGGTGGGGGGGGGGGGGGCTAAGGCTAAGATTATCATCAAATCAAATAAAGGTTGGAGTTTCATGGTGAATAGTAGGGCCTTAAGGAGTGTAATGGAACAGAGGGATCTTGGAGTTCAGGTGCATGGTTCTCCAACAGTGGAGTCACAGGTAGACAGGGCAGTGAAGAAGGCTTTTGGCACACTGGCCTTCATCAGTCAGAGAATTGACTATAGAAGTTGGGAAGTTATGTTGCTGTCGTATAGCACTCTGGTGAGGCCACACTTGGAGTATTGTGTTCAATTTTGGTCACCTTGCTGTAGGAAGGACGTTATTACATTGGAAAGAGTGCAGAAGAAATTTATAAGGATATTGCCAGGACTCAAAGTCTGAGTTATAGGGAGAAGTTGGACAAGCTAGGACTTTTTCCTTTAGAGCGTAGAAGTGTATAAGATCATGAAAGGCATGGATAGGGTGAACACACTCAATCTTTTTCCCAGGGTTGGGGAACCAAGGACTAGAGGGTAACAGTTTAAGGTTAAAGAGGAAATAATCAAGGAGAACCTGAGGGGGATCTTTTGTACACAGAGGGTGGTACGCATATGGAATGAGCTGCCAGCGGAAGTGGTTGAAGCGCGTACATTAACAACATTTTAAAGGCATTTGGACAAATACATGAATAGGGCAGCATGGTGGCTCAGTGGTTAGCACTGCTGCCTCACAGCACCAAGGTCCCAGGTTCGATTCCAGCCTCGGGCGACTGTCTGTGTGGAGTTTGCACATTCTCCCCGTGTCTGCGTGGGTTTCCTCCGGATGCTCCGGTTTCCTCCCACAGTCCAAAGATGTGCAGGTCAGGTGGTGAATTGGCCATGCTATATTGCCCATAGCGTTAGGTGCATTAGTCAGAGGGAAGTGGGTCTGGGTGGGTTACTCTTCGGAGGGTTGGTGTGGACTGGTTGGGCTGAAGGGCCTGTTTCCACACTGTAGGGAATCTAATAGGAAAGCATTCGTAGGATATGGGCCAAGTGCAGGAAAATGGGGTTAGGGTGGTTGGGCATTTTGGTCAGCTCTTGCCCGAAATGTCGATTTTCCTGCTCCTCGGATGCTGCCTGACCTGCTGTGCTTTTCCAGCACCACTCTAATCTAGACTCTGATTTCCAGCATCTGCAGTCCTCACTCTTGCCCATTTTGGTCGGCATGGACAGTTCGGGCCTGTCTCTATGCTGTAGGACTCTATGACTCTATGACTGTATCTTTGCTGTCACCCCAGGAAGATGAGCAACCTCAGCACAGATTGACCATTGAATGGCCTTGCTAGTTTGTAGCATATGAGGCAGCGTATTCTCCAATGAAGAGTCTTTCAAAGGCGCTGAATTTCTAAATGTTTTAAGGATCTTGACAGAGTACATGCCCGAGAAATGGCTCCCTCAGTGTGGGGAATCTTGAATCACTCAGTATAAGGGTTTATCATTTCAAACTGGGATTTGGAAAAAAGTCTTGAGTCGCAGGATTTGGAATTCTTTGGAATTCTCTATGGCAGCGAGCTGTGAACATTCAATCATTGAGCACATGGGAGGTAATGCACTTTGGTCAATGGAACATGGAGAGAGAACACAGGCTCAATGGTACATCTGTGAGTGGGGTACAGGAGCAGAGGGACCCTGAGATTCATGTACATGAATTTCTGAAGATGTCTAGGCAAGTTCAGAACAGTTGTTAAGAAGGCTTATAAGCTCTTTGGGTTTATAAATAGAGGCACACAGTATAAAATCAAGGAACTGACGCTACACCTCTACAATTCATTGATCAGAGCACATTTGGAATATTGTGTTTAGTTCTGGGCACCTTGTTTAAGGAAGGACGTTAAAGTCCTGGACGGAGTGCAAAGGAGATTTTCTGGAATAACACCAGGTATGAGGGATTCCAGACATAAGGAAAGATTCGAGAAATTGGCCTTAAACTCCTTAGAGTAGAGAAGGTTAAGAAGTGACCTTGTTAAGGTGCTCAAAACGATGAACATTTTTGATGAGTAAAGAAGGATATTCTCTTCCCACTAGTTGGTATGCCAGTAACTCAGAGTCACAATTTCAAGATTGTGAGCAAGGGAGCAAGGAGTGAGATGAGGAAAAGCCTTTTTTCAGATTTGGGATGTGTTGCCTGGGAGATTGGTGGAGGCGGATTCCATAGGAGTTTCCAAAAGACAGCTGAAGATATATTTGTGAGTGATGGAGTTAGAGGGCTGTGGAGATAGAGCTGGAGAGCTTAGCTCTTTCAGGAGCCAGTACAGATACGATGGGTAGAATGGACTCCACCTGGACTGTGCAATTCTACATTTCTATTGGAAACTAGTGTCAATAGAGTGAACATAAGAGGTCGGCCAGGAGCAGGCCTAAAGGGCCAAATGGCCACTCCAGCCCTTTTCCTGATGTTCTTCTTTTCACTTTTGAACCACCCAGTCCAATGAATACAAGCTCATGTACATATTTGCAGTGTAACATACAATCCGATTAGAAGACAATAGACTTCAGGCTATCAGTTGACTTGTTGACATGTTGTGAGCTTCAGTTCATTGGAAAACATTAATTAACCATTCTTCTACTTCCCCTATTCATTGTGATAATTACTATTATAATCATTGTAATAATTAGGGTGGCACGGTGGTTCCGCGGTTAGCACTGCTGCCTCACAGCGTCAGGAACCTGGGTTTGATTCTAGCCTCGGGCAACTGTCTGTGTGGAGTTAACACATTCTCCCAGTGTCTGTGTGGGTTTCCTCCCACAGTCCAAAGATGTGCAGGTTAGGGTGAATTGGCCATGCTAAATTGTCTCATAGTGTTCAACGATGTGTAGATTAGATGCACTAGTCAGGATAAAAGTAAGGGAATGGCTCTGGGTGGGTTACTCTTCGGAGGGTTGGTGCTGATTTGTTGGGCTGAATGGCCTGTAGGGATTCTATTCTTGGTTCTACCCTGTCTGATGCAAGATATTTATTTTGTTCCAATTTACTTCACAGCTCCGAGTCTTCAAGCTGGCAAAATCATGGCCTACCCTCAACACGCTAATTAAGATCATCGGTAATTCGATGGGTGCATTGGGCAACTTGACCCTTGTCCTGGCCATCATTGTCTTCATCTTTGCCGTGGTTGGAATGCAGCTCTTTGGCAAAAAGTACACCGAATGTGTCTGTAAAATCTCCACCAAGTGTAAGCTTCCACGTTGGCACATGTCTGACTTCTTCCACTCGTTCCTCATCGTGTTCCGTGTCCTGTGTGGTGAGTGGATCGAGACCATGTGGGATTGTATGGAGGTGGCTGGGCAGCCCCTGTGTATCCTGGTCTTCATGCTGGTGATGGTCATTGGAAACCTCGTGGTAAGTTCTGAAGTGAAGTTTCTGGGTTTTACGCTTGGTACTCTACTGGGGCTCCAGCTTGCACCCTCAGGGATAAGTTTTCATCTGCGTTTAACATAAAATCGCAAAGCCACCCATGCAAACTCCAGTGGTCTCCATTGGTGTTGATGTTCTACGTGAGCCCCCTCTTTCCCCAGGGCAGGTATGACTAAGTCCAGAGAGCATATGTTTAAGGTAAGGAGCAAATAATTTCAAGGAGATCTGAGAAAGAAACTGTTTTCACCCAGGGAGTGGTAGAAATATGGGACATACTGCCCAGGAGCATGGTGGAGTACACTCACAGCATTTAACAAGCAACACGTTGGAATATTGTGTGCAATTCTGGTCTCCTTCCTATCGGAAAGATGTTGTGAAACTTGAAAGGGTTCAGAAAAGATTTACAAGGATGTTGCCAGGGTTGGAGGATTTGAGCTACAGGGAGAGGCTGAACAGGCTGGGGCTGTTTTCCCTGGAGCGTCGGGGGCTGAGGGGTGACCTTATAGAAGTTTATAAAATCATGAGGGGCATGGATAGGATAAATAGGCAGAGTCTTTTCCCTGGGATCAGGGAGGCCAGAACTAAAGGGTTAGGGTGAGAGGGGAAAGATATAAAAGAGACCTAAGGGGTAACGTTTTCACACAGAGGGTGGTACGTGTATGGAGTGAGCTGCCAGAGGAAGTGGTGGAGGCTGGTACAATCGCAACATTTAAGAGGCATTTGGATGGGTATATGAATGGGAAGGGTTTGGAGGGATATGGGCCGGGTGCTGGCAGGTGGGACTAGATTGGGTTGGGATATCTGGTCGGCATGGACAGGGTTAGACCGAAGGGTCTGTTTCCATGCTGTACATCTCTATGATTCTATGACTCTATGACACTTACAATGGCAGGACAGTGTAGGCTTTAGAGAAATTCAAGTACATGATGCTTGTTGATCACATAATCATGGGAGGCCAAAGGGTCCGGTTCTGTGCTGTACGGCTCTATGACTCTGTTCATCCATCTAGCCCTATCAATGTTTGAGCTCTTGAGGCACAGTGGTAATGTCCCTGCCTCTGAGCCAGAAGACCTGAGTTTAAATCCCAGCTGCTCCTGAGGTGTATCTTAACACAACCATACAGGTTTATTTTAAAATAATCTTTCTTCCTCATTCCTTATGTGGCTTAGCACATCAGTGGCACCTGTTTAAGTGACTTGCTGTGGTAGCCAATACCCCGCACCAATCACCCTCTGAGTTAAGAATTGCCTGCAGGATTCCTTATTTGATGAAAAGGGGACTGAATTGATGACTACTAGTCTGGGTCTCTGTCCAAATGAAAACCTCTCCTCTTCACATCTACCCTTACAAACCCTGTCACATTCTCTCAGTCCAGAGTTGATCTTTCTCTTTTCCCATTGCTACAATCTCCCATTTATCAGTTTGTTGCACTCTATCCAATGCCACTAAAACTGTGTCTCGAAAATAGGGGGGACCCGAACTGTGCATTACAGGTGCAGTCTCACCAAGGCTCCTGACAAGTCTAACTGGTTGAATATTGATCGTGAGACCTAGGAGTTCAACATACTGCTCTACACCAATTTCAAGATATAACTCATGTGCTTTTACATGGTAAACTGGATAGATTGAATATATTCTTTACCAAATGACTCAGAGTCCAAAACAGTGGACAATTTAAATATATAAAACATTCTTTTAATGTAGTTTGGCACAGGTCTAGTTGTATGTACCTTTAGTTAAACTTGTCCGTCCTCCAGCTTGATTTAAGCATCCAGGTGAAAAGGTACTGAGATACAACAGAGAGCAAAGGCAGTCGGTTGCTTAGCCAGCCAGTGCGGACAGGATGGGCTGAATGTCCTCCTTCCATACTGTAAGTATTCAGCACTTCCATGCTAACTCTCTTGAGGTAGGCCATTGAGAACAGAGACAAAGAGAAATCTCTTCACACAGGGACCGGCAAAGTCTCAGTAACAAAACTTTCAAGATGGAAATCAATTGATTCCTAGATTCTTAAACTTCACTTGTCATTGGCTGGGCCAGCATTTATTGCCTGAACTCTGGTGCACTTAGGAAGGTTGGGGGGGTGAGATGCCTTCTTGAACTGCTGCAGTCCACCTCCTGTGGGTTGACCCATAATGCCATTAGGGAGGGAATCCAAGGATTTTGACCTGTGACAGTGAAGGAACGATGATATATTTCCAACTCAGGATGGTGAATGTCTTGGAGGGGAACATGCAGGTGGTGGTGTTCCCATGTATCTGCTGCCCTTGTCCTTCTAAATGGAAGTGGCCATGTCTATTTGTGGATGTGGTGCCAATCAAGCGGGTTGCTTTGATAAGCATTCACTCCCACCAGTAGCAGTGGTGTGTCCCATTTCCAAGAAGCGCTGCAGAAATTCACTCAAGATCCTTAGACAGTGTTTTCCAAACCCACGACCACTTCCCTCCCTAATGGCATTGTGGGTCTACCTACAGCAGGTGGACTGCAGCAGTTCAAGGAGGCAGCTCACCACCACCTTCTCAAGGGCAACTAGGGATCGGAAATAAATTCTGGCTCAACCAGCGACACCCATATCCCACAAGTGAATAAAAAAATGATTTAAAGGAGCAAGAACAAGGGCCAAATGGACTATACCTGCACTTGTTTCCAAAGTTCTCATCTCATTAACTTGGCAATTTTTCAAATATTTGTTTGGGGAATTGCTGAACAGAGGGGAATCAGGGTATCTGAGATCTGAATACATGAGACAAGTAAGTGTTCACCTCTTCAAACAATCTGATTGAAGGATTGTGGAGAGAAGAGGCAAGGGCTGAGAATGAGCAGGTCAATTCTACGTGAGACCAGGTACAGAACGAGAAATAAAGAGAGGCAAAGCAAGGTTGGACGAGGAGAGACATTAAATAAATAAAAGACAGAAACTATAAATGAAAACATTAAGTTGTAACATTAAATTTTTAAAAAGTCGAACAGCAGTTGGCTGGACGGTGTGGACAGGGAAAAGCTGTTTCCGCTTGTGAAAAGAACAAGCGGATGTAGATTTAAACTGATGTGCAAATGGAGTGAGGGTGACGTGAGGAAACCTTTTCCACTCTGCAAGTCGTTCAGGTCTGGAATGCACTGCCTGGAGGCAGGTTCAACTGAGGCATCCAAGAGGGGAGTGGATAGCC
The DNA here is from genome assembly GCF_047496795.1 of Chiloscyllium punctatum. NCBI lineage: Eukaryota > Metazoa > Chordata > Chondrichthyes > Orectolobiformes > Hemiscylliidae > Chiloscyllium > Chiloscyllium punctatum. Next base: position 116,052,655 of record NC_092746.1, read on the forward strand.
ATTTGGATAGAAGTCATGTGCAGGGATATGGGGAAAGGAAGAAGATTTGTCACTATATTATCCATGGGTTATTTGGATTTCCAGAAGGTCTTTGAAAAGGTACTGTAGAGGAGTCAGCGAAATAAGGCAAGCGCCCATGGTGTTCAGGGTAAGGTATTGGCATGGATAGAGGATCGGCTGACTGGCAGAAGACAAAGAGTGGGAATAAAGGAGTCTTTCTCAGGATGGCAGCTGGTGACTAGTGCAGTTCCACAGGGGTCAGTGCTGGGACCGCAACTATTCACATTATACATTAATGACCTGGACAAAGTGATCTGAACTGAGGGCATTGTTGCTAAGTTTGCAGAGAACACAAAGACAGGTGGAGGGGCAGATAATATTGAGGAGACGGGGAGGCTGCAGGAGAACTTGGACAGGCTTGGAGAGGGGGCAAAGAAGTAGGCAGATGGAATACCATTTGGGAGCGTTTGCGGTTATGCACTTTGGTAGGAAGGTTAGAGGGATAGACTATTTTCTAAATGGGGGAAGGCTTTGTAGATCTGAAGCACAAAAGGACATGGGAGTCCTAGTTCAGGATTCTCTTAAGGTTAGCATGCAAGTTCAGTTGGCTGTTAGCAAGGCAAATGCAATGTTATCATTCAGGTAGAGGGCTAGAATACAAGAGTACGGCTGAGGCTGTGTAAGGTTCTGGTCAGACTGTATTTGGACTATTGTGAGCAGTTCAGGTTGTACGTTTGCTCGCTGAGCTGGTAGGTTTGATTTTAGACGTTTCGTCACCATACTAGGTAACATCATCAGTGAGCCTCTGGTGAAGCGCTGGTGTTCTGCCTGCTTTCTATTTATGTGTCTTGGTCTGTTAAGGTGGGTGATATCATTTCTGGTTCTTTTTGTCAAGAGGTTGCTAAATGGGGTCCACGTGGCATTCAGATTGGACCTTTATCAATCAACGCATCGATTTGGATCCCACTTACCAACCTTTGAGAAAAAGAACCGGAACTGATATTGCCCACCAGAAATTATATCACCCAGACTAAGACACATACAGACCAGAGGCTCACTGATGATGTTACCTAACATGGTGACGAAATGTCTGAAAACAAAACCGCCTGGTCAGCAAGCAAACCTACAAGCTGAACCTCAAATCTGCTCAAAAAAAATGTGAGCAGTTTTGGGCTCTGAATTTGATGTGGTTTGATTTGATTTATTATTGTCACATGTACTGAGATACAGTGAAAAGTATTGGATTGTGTGCTAACCAGACAAATCACACCTTACAGAAGTACGTCAGGGTAAGAGAACAGCATGCAGAAGGAAGGAAGATTGTGTTGGCGTTGGAGGGGGTCCAAAGGAGGTTGATAAGAATAATCCCAGGAATGAAGGGCTTTTCATATGAGGATCGGTTGAGAACTCGGGGTCTGTACTCGATGGAGTTTAGAAAGATGGGGCGGGGAGTGGGGGGGCTTGGTGGATGTGGGGTCTGCTTGAAACTTACAGAAACCTGAATGGATGTGGACATTGAGAAGATGTTTCCACTAGTAGGAGACACTAGGACCTGGGCACAGCCTCAGCGCAAAAGGAAGACACTGTAGAACTGAGATGAGGAGGAATTCCTTCAGCCAGAAGGTGGGGAATCTGTGGAACTCATTGCCGCAGAGGACTGTGGAGGCCAAGTTATTGAATGCATTTAAGACCGAGATAGATAGATTCTTGATTAGAGAAGGGATCAAGGATTATGGGGAGAAGGCAGGAGAATGAGGTTGAGAAATATATCAGTCATGTGGCACAGTGGCTCAGTGGTTAGCACTGCTGCCTCACAACGCCAGGGACTCAGGTTCAATTCCAGCCTTGAGCAACTCTCTGTGTGGAGTTTGCACATTCTCCCCGTGTCTGTCCGGTTTCCTCCCACAGTCCAAAGATGTGCAGGTCAGGTGAATTGGCCATGCTAAATTGCCCATAGTGTTAGGTGCATTAGTCAGAGGGAACTGGGTCAGGGTGGGTTACTCTTTGGAGGGTCGGTGTGGACTCATTGGGCTGAAGGGCCTGTTTCCAATCTGTAGGGAGTCTAATCATGATTGAATAGGGGAACAGACTCAATGGGCCAAATGGCTTAATTCTGCTCCTATGAATTATGGTCTTGCAGTAAAGACATGATAGGGTTAGGGTCGTCACAATTCTGTCAATCTGTGAACAATGGAATTGTGAAGGAATGAAACTCCACACGTAAAGAGGTTTCACAACTTTAAAACCCACAGCATTTCACAGCCAATGGAGTACATTTGAACTGGATTTGCTGTTGTAATGCAGGCACAGTTAATGTTGTCATTGTTAATTATCATTAGCAAGGAGGTAGTTTCCCAATAAATAACACTTAGCTCGTCATTAAAAGGACACTGGAAGATTTGAACAAAGGCCAGACATTGCGGATGCTGGGAATTTGAAATAAAAAACAGAAGATACTGAGAACTCTCAGAAGATTAGGAATAACCGTAGTCTGAAAATGTGTTGCTTGAAAAGCGCAGCAGGTCAGGCAGCATCCAAGAAGCAGGAGAATCGACGTTTCGGGCATGAGCCTCAGAGGGTAAGGGGGATTCCTGAAGAAGGGATCATGCCCGAAACGTCGATTCTCCTGCTTCTTGGATGCTGCCTGACCTGCTGCGCTTTTCAAGCAACACATTTTCAGCTTGGATCTCCAGTATTTGGAGTCCTCACTTTTTCTTAAAATAATCCTAGTCTATTGAGTACTTTTGGCTTTACCTGCTTTTTGGGAGCTGGTAGTGGTTTAACCTTTCATGGCACTTAATAAGAAGGGCTGTAAAGTTGAATACATTTTATTCCTTACTTTATTTCTCTGCCTTTACATTCTGTATTTGAATTTACTCTTTAAATTGATGCTGGAATGTGGCGACACTATACAGTGCTTTTCACTGCTTTTGTTTGTAACAAGGCATGGGTGACAACAAATAAGACAAATTAAATTAGAGAAATCCAATCAAATTCATTGTCGAGTTTACTCTGTACCGACCATCGACATATGGCGATAATGAACTGTTCAATCTGGTAATGTTGGCATTGGGCAGCAGCTTTGGAGAAGCATTTTTGGACAACAATCCTTAAATTTTGGAGACTAATCACATCGTTGGCACACGTCTGTGCTTGCTGAATCGTTTCTGCGCAGATAGCAGCTTTAGCCTCACCACTCGCTGGACGAGAAATGATGCAGAAAATAGACACGGAGTTGACAAACTTTTCCATCCATCGCAAACACTCTGAATGACAGAGGTCCTCTCCCCTGAGTGACATCTCAACACCCGTTTAAACCTGAGAACCGATGCTCACATGGTGAATCAGGCAGTGAATTATCCAGGATCTACTTCTGGCTGGAAATCTTCTGATCTAACAGCACGTAGCCTACTCCCCCCCACCCCCCCCACCGTAAATCTGTCATTCTCCACAGGACTGTCAGTGTAGAGTATAACCCTTCATTGACCCAGTCCCTCCTCAGTGACCCTGGACTCAGTTGCCGAGTGGAACCACAGAATTGCAGAGATCGCCAGCACAGAAGGAGATGATTGACCTTTGACTCCTCTGTGAGTGCTCAGTGACAGCTGCCCACTTATCCCCATAACCTTTACATTACAACAACAACACTTTCAATCACTTCACAAAACAGATTTTTTTTTGTTCAGAAAAGAAGAGGTTGAGAGGTCATCTGACCTAATCGGTCAAATTATCATTGGGTTTTGTTTATTTTTTTCTTAGGATGTAAACCTCACAGGAATCATTTGTTGCCCGTCCCCTCATTGCTCTTGAGAAGTTGGTAGTGAGCTGCCTTCTTAAACTGCTGTAATCCTTGGGGTGTAGGTCTTACCTGGGATTTTCACGGCATTGTGGGTCTTCCTCGGCTCTCATTGACTGCAGTGGTTCAAGGTGGTAGCTCAACCAACATCAATGTATAAATCTCATGACGCTCCGTGGTTAACTGGATGTATTGAATATAAAAGATGAAGTTGCCATAGTCCTAAAGCACTGTACTGACTGGTGGTGGCTTAGGTAAAAACAAGGACTGCAGATGCTGGAAACCAGAGTCCAGATTAGAGTGGTGCTGGAAAAGCACAGCAGGTCAGGCAGCATCCGAGGAGCAGGACAATTGGTGTTTCAGGCAAAAGCCCTTCATCAGAAATAGAGGCAGGGTGCCTGCAGAGTGGAGTGATAAATGAGAGGGGGGCTTAACCTGGTGGCTTTATAAGTCTTAAAGATTCTATCTGGAAAAGACAAGGAAGATGAACTGTTTCCACTGGTTGGGGATTCGAGAACTAGGGGGCATAACCTGAAAACTAAGGTCAGACCATTCAGGAGAGATGTTAGATTTGTTTATTTGTACCAAGGTAGAGTGAAACTTGGAGAATGTCACCATTTTCCAGCACCATCTTGGATTATGGAATAAATTCATGAATAAGTTGTATAAATGGTCAAGGACGTTAGGAAACACTTGTACACACAAAGGGTGGTAGATGTTTGGAGCTGTCTTCCACAGATCAGTTGTTCATTTTAAATCTAAGAGAGGTAATTTTTTGTTCAGCAAAAGTATTAAGGGATATGGGCCAAAGGCAGGTACATAGAGCTGGGCTCCAGATGAGCCATGATCTTGTTGAATGGTGGAACAGGCTCAAAGGGCTGAATGGCCTACTCTCGCTTCTCTGTTTACCACCATCTTCTCAAAGGCAACTCAGGATGGGCAATAAATACTGGCCCAGCCAATGAGACAAGTGAATAAAGAAGGTGCACCTATATTACTGTGGGGGGAGGAGTTCCAGGATTTGGACTCAGTGACATTGAAGCACTGACAACATAGCACCAAACAGGGAAATGGTGTTGTCATGTTAATGCCACTCGGCTAATAATCCAGAACACAGGCTAATGCTGTGGGAGCATGGGTTCAAATCTCACTATGGTGAAATTTAACTTTAAAAATCTGGAATTAACAAGCCATGTAACCATAGCCAATTGTCATAAAAAACCCAGCTGGTTCCCTAATGCCCTTTAGGGAAGGAAGTCTGTCTTCTGGTCTTGGTGACTGCAGTTCCATAGCAACGGGGTTGTGTTTCAATTGCTCGCTTGGTAATTAAGGATAGATAATTAATGCTGGCCCAGCCAGCGATGCCCATATCTTGTGAATGATGCTGTAAAAAGCAGAGAAGCTTTCTTTTCTCCTTCTGGGCCAATCCAACAACCAGGAGCAATAAACACATGGAAGTCTCATAATAAATCCAGGGGAAAGCCCTTCACTCAGACAGTGGCTCGTGTGGGGAACTTGTGAAATCAGTCAAACAGAATAGCATGTGGGGGAAGTTAGACAGGCACACGTGGGAGCAAGGAATACAAGGATTTGTTAACAAGTTGGGAAGAAGGAAGAGCTGGTAGAATATAAACAGCTCACAAAAAGCAGTTGGACCGAACAGTCTGTAAGCTCAATATAACCAGCCTTTGGTTTTCTTGCATTTGGACATCATGACTCAGTATTTGATGCTGCTTCTTTATTTCCTTTTTCTTGGGTTTATAAGCTGCTCAGGAATATTGACCCCCCCCCCCCCCAATGTAGGAGTGAAGCTTGTGACCTCTTCACGGTGGCTCAGTGGTTAGCACTCCTGCCTCACAGTGCCAGGGACCTGGGTTCGTTTCCACTCTCAGGTGACAGCCTGTGTGGGGTTTGCATGTTCTCCCCATGTCTGTGTGGGTTTCCTCCATCACCCTGTGAGGGGTACTCTGGTTTCTTCCTGTAATCTCATGATATGCAGATTAGGTGGGTTGGCCATGCTAAATTGTGGTCCCCATTGTGTTCATGCATGTACAGGCTACATGGATTAGTTATGGGGAATGCAAGGATAGGGTGTGGGGCTGGGTGTAGATGGGATGCTGTAAGGAGGGTTGATCTGGACTTGATGGGCTGAATGGTCTGCTTCAGCCCTGTAGGAAATCTATGGAAATGGCAGAAGAGGATAGGATACATACTGAATCAGATCTCTACAAAAACAACATTTTATTTCATGGTAGAAGTTGTAATACTTACTGATTTTTTGAAAATGTAATTTGATTTATTATTGTCACATGTACCTAGCTACAGTGAAAAGCTTTGTTTTACATCCAGTACAGGCAGAAAGTGCTTTACAGTAATAGAGCAGAGTGAGGGATGCAATGTTACAGCTGCAGAGAAGGTGCACAAAGTGCAAGATCAACAAATAAATTTAAATTTAAAATTTGAGAGGTCTCAGAAGTCTGATAACAGCGGGGAAGAAGCTGTCCTTGAATCTGTTGGTGTATGTTTAAGCTTTTGCGTTTTCTGTCTAATAGAAGAGGTTGGAAGAGATTCTAACCAGGGTGGGATGGTGTTGTCTGTGTTCCCAAGGCACTGAGTCAAGAGATGGAAGGTTGTGTGATGGACTGGGCTGTGTTCACAACTCTCTATCATTTCTTCTGTACTAGATTGACACCCCTGGTGTCTCATGTCAAGTCACCTTCAGTTGAAGTGAGGTTCAGAAGCTGAGGGAAAACTAGAAAGTTGCCACCCAGGTAAATAGTGCGGTGAAGAAGGCATATGGCGTACTGGCTTTTATTGGTAGAGTTCCGGAGTCCTGAGGTCATGTTGCAGTTGTATAAGACTCTGGTGCGGCCGCATCTGGAGTATTGTGTGCAGTTTTGGTCACCATATTATAGGAAGGACGTGGAGGCACTGGAACGGGTGCAGAAGAGGTTTACCAGGATGTTGCCTGGTATGGTAGGAAGATCGTATGAGGAAAGGCTGAGGCACTTGGGGTTGTTTTCATTGGAGAAAAGAAGGTTTAGGGGTGACTTGATAGAGGTGTGCAAGATGATTAGGGGTTTAGATAGGGTTGACAGTGAGAACCTTTTTCCACATATGGAGTCAGCTATTACAAGGGGGCATAGCTTTAAATTAAGGGGTGGTAGGTATAGGACAGACTTTAGGGGTAGATTCTTTACTCAGCGAGTTGTGAGTTCATGGAATGCCCTGCCAGTAGCAGTGGTGGATTCTCCCTCTTTATGGGCATTTAAACGGGCATTGGATAGGCATATGGAGGATAGTGGGCTAGTGTAGGTCAGGTGGGCTTGGATCGGCGCAACATCGAGGGCCAAAGGGCCTGTACTGCGCTGTATTCTTCTATGTTCTATGTAGACGGGGCATACAGAAATGCTTCATTCAGGTCATGTTTTGAAATTATATTTTCTATCCTTATTCTTATAAAATATTTTGAATGTATGTCATAAATTTAAAGAGGCCAGCCCAACTATTTTTTTCAAAAATGCTTTCACATTTGGGGACTGCACTGGCTAGGTCAACATTTATTAGCCAGAGGGAGTTGAGAGTCAACCACACACTGCTGTGGGTCTGGAGTCACACTTAGGCCAGAGTTCCCTCCTTGAAGGGTAATGACTAACCTGATGGGAATCACAGCTACCATTTATTCCAAATTTTTATTGAATTCAAATTTCACAGTCTGTCACGAGTGAGGTTTGAACCCATGTCTCTAGAACATCCTGATGAAGAGCTTTTGCCAGAAACGTCAATGTTCCTGCTCCTCGGATGCTGCCTGACCTGCTGTGCTTTTCCAGCACCACTCTAGTCTAGACTCTCTCGAGCTTTAGCTTCGGCTGTGGGTTGCAAATCCAGTGACATTATCACTCACCACTGCCTCCTTCAGGCAAATTGAAACCAACTGTCACTCAGAATCGATCATCTGATCTTGAGGTGAAAGACTGCAGTTCGCTGAGGCACAGAGGCATTTGGGAGCCCTTGTCCATAGATCACAAAACGCCAGCATCCAAAGTTCTGCAGGCAGAAGGGAAGGCAAGTGAAAAGTCTTTACTTGAAAGGGAATGGAAGTCTTGCTAAACTATACAAGGCACAGGTCAGAACAAAGTTGGAATACTGTGGATGCCTTATCTAAGAAAAGATATAGTCTACGCTCAAAACGTCGACTCTCCTGCTCCTCGGATGCTGTCTGACTGGCTGTGCTTTTCCAGCGCCACACTCTTCGACTCTGATCTCCAGCATCTGCAGTGCTCACTTTCTCCCAGAAGGTTCACTGGGCTGATCCTGTGTACGGACAGACTGCTTTATGAGGAGAGGTTGAGTAGGTTGTTACTCTACTAATTGGAATACGTAAGAATGAGAGGTGACCTTATTGAAACACACAAGAGTCTGAAAGGGATTAACAGGGTAGATGCAGAAAGGTTGTTTCCTTTCATGGGAGAGTCTATGGCAGGAGTGTATAACCACCGAGTAAGAGGTCGCACATTTAAAGCAGAGATGAGGAGGAACTATTTCTCTTTAGGGGTTAGAGAATCTGTGGAATTCTTTACCACAGAGGACTGTTGAGGTGTAGACATTAAGAATATTCAAGACTGAGGTAGGTAGATTTTTCATCAGGAGGGGAATCCAGGGTTATGTGGAAAAGGCAGGAAAGTGGAGTTGAGGATGATCAGATCAACCATGATCCCATTGAAAGGTGGAGCAAACTCGATGGGCAGAATGGCCTACTTCTGCTTCCACATCTGATCAATGACTTTGAAGTGGGCACTTGACAGAAATAAAGTTGCAGGCCAACTGGGTTAGAGGGGCAGAATTGGACTGACTGTAATACCTCATGGACAGCCAACATAGATTTGATGGACCAATGCATCTCCCTCTGTGTCCTACATGCACCCATGACTTTATGATCATTTTTCTTGTTGATGTTTGGGACACTTTGTACACTGGCTGCCTTTATCTGATTATAGTCGTCACTATAATCCATTCTCTGTGAAACATTATGGGATCTTCTAAAAGGAAAGGAATAAAGGATATAAAGCCTGGGAGGTAAACAAATGGGGCTCGTTGATGTGAAGGAGTTTTTCTGGGGAACAGAGAGACACCCAACTGAATAGCTACAGACAGGCTTGTCTCAGCCAGTGTCCATTACAAATAGCAGGAGAAAGTGAGGACTGCAGATGCTGGAGATCAGAGTCAAGAGTGTGGCGCTGGAAAAGCACAACAGGTCAGGCAGCATCTGAGGAGCAGGAAAATCGACATTTTGGGCAAGAGCCTTACATCAGTAGGCCCACCCTGATGTAGGGCTCTTGCCTGAAACATCAATTCTCCTGCTCCTCAGATGCTGCCTGACCTGCTGTGCTTTCCCTGCACCACACTCTCCATTACACTCAGTGGCTGTTTATGATGGAGAGATGTAGCACAGAAATGTGAAACCACAGAGAGGTTTCCTAGCCAAGATATTAAGGTATGGATAGAGCCAGGAAGGGGTGAGTCTCAGATAGAAATTGCTCGCCTTGAACTTTCCTTTGGATCATTTCTTTTCTCCAGGAAAAGATGTTGTATTAGATATGGGCCTAGAATTTTGCTGAAGGACTTTCCACAGACAACCAGGGCTTGCAATAAATGAGTGACACTGCAGCCAGTTAAAAGAGGAAGAAAAGTGGCTTCTTGTGAAGCCTCCCTTAAATAGCCCTTCATTCCGATTTAGTCCAACTAAAGGGACATATCAAGTTTGCTAGTAGCTTAGCGTGCATCTACTTTGAACATAAGTTCCTATGAATTAGGTGCAGGAATCCCTAAGAGTCTGCTGTGCCATTCAACAAGATAGTGGTGCGATTGTGGCCCCACCCCCACACTCCTGATGGACTTTCACTTTCTTGTTCGTCAAGAAGCTGTATATCATTGCCTTAAGAATCTTTAATACCCCCAACCCCCACCCATCCCACCCCCACCCCCCCACCCCCACCGCTGCTCTAGGGCGAAGAGAATTTCAAAGACTCATAACCATCTGAGCGAAAAAAAGAATTCTCCTCATTTCCACCAAAAATGGATTTTTAATTGGTGCTTCCTGGGTTTTTTTCTGTTCCACAAGGGAGCTTCAATGAGATTCTTCAATGTGATCACCTCTCATTCTTCTAAACTCTCACAGATACAGATCCAAACTATCCAATCTTTCCTAATAAGGTATACCCTTATCTTATACCCTGGCCAACCTTTATAGAGGCACCATCGAGAGCATTCTGTCTGGATATATCACTACCTGGTATGGCAACTGTACCATTCAAGATCGGAGACAGTTACAGAGAGTGGTGAACTCGGCCCGGACAATCACAAAGGCCAACCTCCCATCTATAGAATCCATCTACCAGGCCCGCTGTCAAGGAAAGGCCGCCAGCATTCTCAAAGATCCATCCCACCCTGGCAATGTTTTTCTACACCCTCTACCATCAGGGAGAAGGTACAGAAGCCTGAACACACGCACCAGCCGGTTTCGAAATAGTTTCTACCCTACTGTTGTTAGAATACTGAATGGACTCACAAATTCTTAACATTCGCCTGTACCTGTGTTTTTGTTTTTGCTGCTGTGTACGTATTATTGACTTACCTATGCTACTTAACTCTGTGATCTGCCTGTATTGCTCACAAGACAAAGCTTTTCACTGTGCCTCGGTACACGTGACAGTAAATTCAATTCAATTCAATTCAATTCAATTCAGTTAACACCTCTCTGCTCAGCCCAGTTATCAGTTAAGTGAACTGCATCTAATGCTGTTATGTCCATAAGTAAGGCAATTGTACTCCCAATGTGCTTGCATCAATGCATTGTACAACTGGAGGAATACATCTCCACTTTTATTTTCCATTTCCCTTGCAATGGAATCACAGAATTGTTACACTACAGAGGATGGCCATTCGGCCCTTTGTGTTTACACAGGCTGTTCAGTGAACATCATTATTTAGTGTCATTCTCTCACCCTGTAAGCTTGATTTGATTTGATTTGGTTTATTATTGTCACATGTACCTCAGTGCAGTGGGAAGTTTTGTTTTCCATGAAGTACAGGCAGATGATGCCGCACAAAGTCAAACAGAGTGAGGACTACAAAGTTACGGTTGCAAAGAAAGTGTACAAAAAGCAAGATCAATGTTAGGTTTGAAATTTGAGAGGTCCATTCAGAAATCAGATAACAGCGGGGAAGAAGCTGCTGTTGAACCCCTTAGTCCGTGTGTTTAAGCTTTTGTATCTTCTGCCTGATGGAAGAGGTTGGAAGAGATTCTCTCTGGGGTGGAAGGGGTCTTTGATGGTGTTGGATGCCCTTCTGAGGCAGAGGGAAGTGTAGATGGAGTCAGTAGGTGGGAGGTGATGGATTGGGCTGTGTTCACGAATCTCTGTAGTTTCTTACGGTTCTGGGCTGAGAGTTGCCGTACTAAGCCGTGATACATCCAGCCAAAATGCTGTCCGTGGTGCATCTGTAAACATTGGTAAGGGTCCTAATGGACATGCTGAACCTTGCACATTGTTTCAATTGAAATAAAATAATGATTTAAATAAAAGAATTCCTCAGTTGAAAATGTAGCTGCAGCGGGAGGTTAAGAAGGCGAGCTATGTTGGCCTTCATAGCGAGAGTATTAGAGTACAGAAACAAGGAAGTCTTGGTGCAATTATAGAAGACATTTGTGAGGCCACACCTGAAATACTATGTGCAGTTTTGGTCTCCTAATTTAAAGTAGATTCTCTCCAGCCCTTCAGCCCAACAAGTCCACACCGACCCTCTGAAGGGTAACCCACCCAGATCCATTTCCCTCTGCCTAATGCAGCTAGCACTATGGGCAATTTAGCATGGCCCATTCACCTAACCTGCGCATCTTTGGACTGTGGAAGGAAACCAGAGCACCCGGAGGAAACTCACGCAGACATGGGGAGAATGTGCAAACTCCACACAGACAGTTGCCCGAGACTGGGATTGAACCGAGGAATCTTGGTGCTGTGAGGCTGCAGTACTAACCACTGAGCCATCGTGCCACCCCTTTCTGAGGAAGGATGTTCTTGCTATAGAGGGAGTGCAGTGAAGACCAACCAAATTGATTCTTGGGATGTTAGGACTGGCATTGAATCAGTTAGAATTGTAATCACACTGAAGTGTAGAAGAACGATGGGGAACTCATAGAACACTGTGGAACTGTAACCGCACTGAACCGGCTGGATTGCAGGAAGTATGTTCCCAATGATGGAGCATCATATATTGGTTAGTATTGAAACTCAGGCTTCCCTTGTATCAGCCTGCACTAATTTTGTTTGGATTGTGTGTGAAAAGCAGAAAGTGAGAGGGAGAATTCAACCACTGCCAGAATGTGTGAGACAGAGAAAAAACAAAGGAGTCAAATTAATGAAACACCTTCTCTCCGAAGCAGCCAAGACTAATTAGTTTTAAAGTTCAGTGTGTCTAGGCCAGTGAGGCAGATATTTACACAGAGAAGAGAACAGTGAGACAAATTAACAATTAAAGTGCTTTTTAGATGAATTATCAGCAATCTTTGCACTCCCTCTGTTCTGAGATCTGTCGAACCATCAAGATAGGAAGATGCGGCCTTGATTTGATTTCTCTGTTGGTGTCTCTAAGCGGCTCATATTGTGTGGCAACGGGTCTCTTGAGTTATGAGAGTGTGGTGCTGGAAAAGCACAGCAGGTCAGGCAGCATCTGGGGAGCAGAAGAATCAACGTTTCAGGCATAAGCCCTTCATCAGGAAACACCTCACTTTCACCTCACAGCAGCCCTCACTTCGTCCTAGGTTTCTTGAGTTATGATTAATATACAACAGAGAGACAGGTCATTCTGCTTAATCACTGCTAAAGTGTTTCACTTGACCAGGACGAAGTTGAAAACCACACAACAACAGGTTATAGTCTAACAGGTTTATTTGGAAGTACAAGCTTTCGGAGCGCTCCTTCATCAGGTGGCTAGTGAGGCAGGATCACAGCACACAGAATTTATAGCACAAGATCATTGTGTCATACAACTGACCAAACCTAGATTGCTATTAAGTCTTTCATCTTTTAGAGTGGGTTGCAGGTTTCAATTCACATTCCCGAGATAACTTAAGGTTTTATAAAAAATGCTCAGACAATGTGTTAAAGCTGTGAAGTTAGAATCTGTCTGTATCCTAATCTTGAGTCAAACTGGTTCTATTTCCAAAGTGGGAATTTATAAAATGTCACATGGATTGACTGCTTACAGATTGTGTGCTTTTTGAACAAAATAGAAATCTGCAAATACAATTCTGCAAATGCAAATTTAGTCCATAGACTTATATGTGCATGTACATGTGTGTGCGTGCGTGTGTGTGCGTGTGTGGTCTATGTGTGTGTGTGTGTGTGTGTTTGTGTGTGGTCTATCTGTGTGTGTGTGCGTGTGTGTGTGTGTGGCCTATCTGTGTGTGTGTGTGTGTGCGTGTGTGTGTGTGTGTGCGTGTGTGTGTAGTCTATCTCTGTGTGTGTGTGTGGTCTATCTGTGTGTGTGCGCGTGTGTGTGGTCTATCTGTGTGTGTGGTCTATCTGTGTGTGTGTGTCTATCTGTGTGTGTGTGTGTGTGTGTGTGTGTGTGGTCTATCTGTGTGTGTGTGTGTGTGTGTGCATGTGTGTGTGGTCTATCTGTGTGTTTGTATGTGTGTGTGTGTGTGTGTGTGGTCTATCTGTGTGTTTGTATGTGTGTGTGCATGTGTGTGTGGTCTATCTGTGTGTTTGTGTGTGTATGTGTGGTCTATCTGTGTGTTTGTGTGTGTGTGTGTGGTTTATCTGTGTGTGTGTGTGTGTGTGGTCTATCTGTGTGTGTGTGTGTGTGTGTGTGTGGTCTATCTGTGTGTGTGTGTGTGTGTGTGTGTGTGTGGTCTATCTGTGTGTGTGTGTGTGTGGTCTATCTGTGTGTGTGTGTGTGTGGTCTATCTGTGTGTGTGTGTGTGTGTGGTCTATCTGTGTGTTTGTGTGTGTGTGTGTGTGGTCTATCTGTGTGTGTGTGTGTGTGTGTGTGTGGTCTATCTGTGTGTGTGTGTGTGTGTGTGGTCTATCTGTGTGTGTGTGTGTGGTCTATCTGTGTGTGTGTGTGTGTGTGTGGTCTATCTGTGTGTTTGTGTGTGTGTGTGTGGTCTATCTGTGTGTTTGTGTGTGTGTGTGTGTGTGTGGTCTATCTGTGTGTGTGTGTGTGTGTTTGTGTGTGTGTGTGTGTATGTGTGGTCTATCTGTGTGTGTGTGTGTGTGTGTGGTCTATCTGTGTGTGTGTGTGTGGTCTATCTGTGTGTGTGTGTGGTCTATCTGTGTGTTTGTGTGTGTGTGTGTGGTCTATCTGTGTGTGTGTGTGTGTGTGTGTGTGTGTGTGTGGTCTATCTGTGTGTGTGTGTGTGTGTGTTTGTGTGTGTGTATGTGTGGTCTATCTGTGTGTGTGTGTGTGTGTGGTCTATCTGTGTGTGTGTGTGTGTGCATGCGTGCTGCTTGACTGTGTGTATGTGGTCAGTCCATGTTTGTGTCTGTGTGGGGTATATCTGTGTGACTGTGTGTGTACCCGGGTGCATGTGGCCCTTGTGTGTGTGTGATGGAACAATCAGAACACTTTCTTTTCTCACTGAGATCCTGAGAGAAGGGGCCCAGCTCACAACGTATCCATTGGTATGTTTGAAAAGAGTCACAGGAAAGGTGAGGTAAGTTGGAAATCAGTAACTACTGATGCCAACCTTTAGTTTTTGTATATTTTTGGGATGAAGCAGAAGAGGGAAAGCTGGGGGCTATGAGGAGTTTTCAGATCATGGCAAAAAATCAATTACATTCGTGGGAGATTGAAATAAACACTGTGGCCCCTGAATTTTTCTGGAGGTTTGCTAAATCCAGTTTAGGTAAAAACAATGACTGCAGATGATGGAGATCAGAGTCTAGATTAGAGTGGTGCTGGAAAAGCACAGCAGTTCAGGCAGCATCCGAGGAGCAGGAAAATCAACATTTCGGGCAAAAGCCCTTCATCAGGAATACAGTGTGGTGAAGGGCTTTTGCCCGAAACGTCGATTTTATTGCTCCCCGGATGCTGCCTGAACTGCTGTGCTTTTCCAGCACCACTTTAATCTAAATCCAGCTGAACCTTGGCAAGTGAAATCTGGGTGGACGGGCAGTTTGGATGCATGAGCTCCGACTACAGGAGGAGACATTTGAGAGAAAGCTGGATAAATATATGAGGGCAAAACAGCAGAAGATATGTTGACAGAGTTAGGCAAAGTCATCTGGATGGCCTGTTTCTGCGTTGGACATTTGTTGCAAAGTGAAGGGTGTTGGTTCGTAGAGTGTGACTTGGACATGGCAGGAGGGGAATTGGAAATTCAGAACAGGAGGACTTATACACTTAATGGTCAGGTCCGAGGGAGTGTTGCTGAGCAAAGAGACCTTGGAGTGCAGGTTCATAGCTCCTTGAAAGTGGAGTCACAGGTAGATAGGATAGTGAAGAAGGTGTTTGGTATGCTTTCCTTTATTGGTCAGAGTATTGAGTACAGGAGCTGGGAGGTCATATTGCGGCTTTACAGGACGTTGGTTAGGCCACTGTTGGAATATTGCGTGCAATTCTGGTCTCCTTCCTATCAGAAAGATGTTGTGAAACTTGAAAGGGTTCAGAAAAGATTTACAAGGATGTTGCCAGGGTTGGAGGATTTGAGTTATAGGGAGAGGCTGAACAGGCTGGGGCTGTTTTCCCTGGAGCGTCGGAGGCTGAGGAGTGACCTTATAGAGGTTTATAAAATTATGAGGGACATGGATAGGATCAATAGACAAAGTCTTTTCCCTGGGGTGGGGGAGTCCAGAACTAGAGGTGAAAATGTGTCGCTGGAAAAGCGCAGCAGGTCAGGCAGCATCCAAGGAGCAGGAGAATCGACGTTTCGGGCATGAGCCCACTGCACCCAATATGGCCTCCTCTATATTGGGGAGACAGGCCGCCTACTTGCGGAACGTTTCAGAGAACACCTCTGGGACACCCGGACCAACCAACCCAACCACCCCGTAGCTCAACACTTCAACTCCCCCTCCCACTCCACCAAGGACATGCAGGTCCGTGGACTCCTCCATCGCCAGACCATGGCAACACGACGGTCGGAGGAAGAGCGCCTCATCTTCCACCTAGGAACCCTCCAACCACAAGGGATGAACTCAGATTTCTCCAGTTTCCTCATTTCCCCTCCCCCCACCTTGTCTCACAAATCCCTCGAACTCAGCACCACCTTCCTAACCTGCAATCTTCTTCCTGACCTCTCCGCCCCCACCCCACTGCAGCCTATCACCCTCACCTTGGCCTCCTTCCACCTATCGCATTTCCAATGCCCCTCCCCCAAGTCCCTCCTCCCTACCTTTTATCTTAGCCTGCTGGACACACTTTCCTCATTCCTGAAGAAGGGCTCATGCCCGAAACGTCGATTCTCCTGTTCCTTGGATGCTGCCTGACCTGCTGCGCTTTTCCGGCAACACATTTTCAGCTCTGATCTCCAGCATCTGCAGTCCTCACTTTTTCCAGAACTAGAGGGCCTAGGTTTAGGGTGAGAGGGGAAAGAAAGAAAAGAGACCTATGGGGCAACTTTTTCACTCAGAGGGTGGTACATGTATGGAATGAGCTGCCAGAGGAAGTGGTGGAGGCTGGTACAATTGCAACATTTAAGAGGCATCTGGATGGGTATATGAATAGGAAGGGTTTGAATAGGTTAGATTACCTACAGTGTGGAAACAGGCCCTTCGGCCCAACAAGTCACGGGGAGAATGTGCAAACTCCACACAGACAGTTGCCTGAGGCTGGAATTGAACCTGGGACCCTGGTGCTGTGAGGCAGCAGTGCTAACCACTGAGCCACCGTACCGCCCATTTAGAGTGATATGGGCCAGGTGCTGGCAGATGGGACAAGATTGGGTTGGGATATCTGGTCGGCACGGACGGGTTGGACCGAAGGATCTGTTTCCATGCTGTACACCTCTATGACTCCATGCCTTATGACTCTAAAAGGCAGGACAGTGAACACAAGCCAATGGCAAATTGTAGACTAAGTAAGAAGCTTCATGCTTGTCGTGGAGTTGAGAACGACCAGCCACTTGTCAGAGTAAATATGCGGGAGTAATCCAAAGAGAATTCATTATCCAGTAGAGAGATGGTTTGGGAATAGAAACTTGAAAACAAATGATCAAACTGAATGCCGGGGAGCAGTCTGCAATGAGATGTATTTCAGGGGAGGAAACGGACTCAAGTTCCACAATCGGGGGGTACATTAAGACATTCAAATAAATGACAGACACAAGATATTTATTCCCATAATACAGACCCGAGAGACATTCGCCAAGCAGTGACTGACTTCTCTCCCCAGAAGGACTGGATGTTGTTTGTGATCAGGGTGTGTAACCTGACAGATGTTAGCGGAAGCTGAAGGTTATTGTCGCCACAATGAGTCAGACTGGAAGAGAAAGCAGAACCCTTGAGATATGAGAAAGAGAATTTGGAGCTGGAAAGATAGATTAATAGAAGTTAAACGTTTTAAAATTCACTTGTAGGAGCTGAGCTGACATTTATTGCCCATCCCTAGTTGCCCTTGAGAAGCTAGGGGTGGTGAGCTGCCTTCTTGAACTGCTGTTGGTAGACCCACAATGCCCTTAGGAGGGATTTCCAGGATTTTGACTCTGACAGTGAAGGAACAGCAATGTACATACAGGGGTGGTGTTCCCATGTACCTGCTGCCCTTGTCCTTCTAGATGGAAGTGATCATGGATTTGGAAGGTGCTGCCTGAGGACCTTTGGTGAATTTCTGCAGTGCATCTTGTAGATAATACACACTGCTGCTACTGAGTGTCATGGTGGAGGGAGTGGATGTGGTGCCAATCAAGTGGGCTACTTTGTCCTGGATGGTGTCAAGCTTCTTGAGTGTTGTTGGAGCTGCACCCATCCAGGCAAGTGGGGAGCATTCCATCACACTCCTGACTTGTGCCTTGTAGATGGTGGGCAGGATTTGGGGAGTCAGGAGGTGAGTTATTCACCGAGTATTCCTCGCCTTTGACCTGCTCTTAGAGTGCCTGTATTTATCTGGTGAGCCCAATTGAGCTTCCCGTCAATGGTAACCCCAAGGATGTTGATAGTGGGAGATTCAGTGATGATAATACTATTGAATGTCAGGGTTTGATTGTCTCTTATCAGAGATGGTCTTTGTCTGGAATTTGTGTGGCATGAATGTCACTTGCTACTTTCCATCCTAAGTTTGGTTGCATTTGGATATGGTCTGCTTCATTATCTCAGGAGAAAGAATGTTCCAGTATAGGAATGGACCATTCAGCCTGTGAAGTTTGCTGCGATGTGTCTGCATAAGGAAATTAATCTAAATCCTCTCTCCAGCCACCTTCAATTCTTCCTCTCAAGAATCATAGAATCCTTACAGTATGGAAACAGGCCATTCAGCCCACCAAGTCCACACCAAACCTCTGAAGTGCATCCCACCCAGACTCACACCTTCCATGACTAATCCACCTAGCCTTCACACGATGGGACGATTTAGCAAGGTCAATCCACCTAACCTACACATCCCAGAACACTATGGGCAATTTAGCATGGCCGATCCTGCACATCTTTGGATCGTGGGAGGAAACCGGAGCACCTGGAGAGAACCCACGCAGACACGGGGAGAACATGCAAACTCCACACAGACCGTCACCTGAGGTGGGAATTGAACCCAAGTCCCTGGCGCTGTGAGGCAGCATAGCTAACCGCTGGGCCACCGTGCCGCCTGAAGCACCATTCTGACTTCTGTTTTCCAGTTGTGTCTCAAGTCTATTTCAGCAGCAGTTTACAGCAAAGAGTTCTCCATAAGAGCCCACCCTCTGGGAAAAGACAGATAAAACAAAGTTGTTCAAACAGGTGATTGTATGGTTTTGGCTTGTCCTTCCAGGCTTGCAGCCCTTACCTAATTGTCCAAGCCGCTCATCCTGAGTCCTCAGATGTGCCAAGCAATCCCTGGATGGGAATGCCATCTGTAATCCTTGGAATTTCCAAGTAATTCCAGCAGTCGTCACCCGCTCCCGGGATTTCCCTGTGTAATCCGTGGGATTTATCTGGCAGACCTTGCCGCGAGCTCCCCGGATTCACTCCGTGTATTCCCAGGATGTGCTGTTATTCCCTGGATTTGCCATGCAGCTTCCCTGTAAATCCCTGTAGGTTATCATGCTGTTGCAAAAACCAAACCGAAACGTCCAGAGGAGTCTTGGGCAAAGTGGCTGCAGACTGGGACAGTGGTACAAATTCACTGTTCCCGAATGCTGGAGCAATTCCAAAACAAACTACTTGTAGGCCGACCAGTCCTTTTGTTTTTCTAAAAGGTTTTATTTATAGGGAGAAATGCATGAGCCTAGCACAAGCCTTGTACTCCAAGGCTGTGGTATGGCTGGCTCCCATAGCTAATCACTGTAGTGAGGGATGTCAACTTAAATGGTTTATAGCCACACTCATCATAACAGCTGCCCTCATTACAGAGACCTAATTTTTAAAATCCCTACAGTATGGAAACAGGCCTTTCAGCTCAACACGTACGCACCAACCCTCTGAAGAGTAACCTACCCAGACCCATTCCCCTACTTCTCTACATTTACCCCTGACTAAAGCATCTAACCTACACATCCCTGAACACTATGGGCAATTTAACACGGCCAATTCACCCTGACCTGCATATCTTTGGACTGAGGGAGGAAACCGGAGCACTCGGAGAAACCTACATAGACACAGGGAGAATGTGCAAACTCCACACAGACAGTTACCTGAGGCTGGAATCGAACCTGGGACCCTGGCACTGTGAGGCAGCGGTGCTAACCACTGAGCCACCGTGCCACCCCACGTATATTTAACCTCTGCACCAATCATTGTAGAAATGCTGCAAGCAGCGGGGAATTACATTTTCAAATGGGGTTTTGCTCTGATTGGAATGAGGTCAGTCAGGTGGAGCTCATAGAATCTGAGTTCCCTGATTGGGGCTGCTAATCTGGTCCAGTCAGGGAGCCCTGGCTGACAGATATAAACAGGAGTGTCAGGGGTTCTGTTCACCCTGAGAGCTGGCTCTGAGGGAGCTGGATCAGTGTATCACTAGACATTCCGCGTATAAATAAAGGGGGACTTGGTGACAGGATACCAGCCTCTGGGGAGTTATTTCACTGGTGATGAGAGAAAAGCATGAAGTGCCCTCGCAACAGTCATCTTTAAGTTGGGATTCCCTGGCATCATGCCATTATTTAGGAAGCTTGACTTTGAAGCCTGGGCCCATTATGTGGAGAGAATGCAATATTTTTTCAGGGAAAGTTACTTTGGGCTGATGAAAAGCAACAAGGAATTCTCCTGACAGCTTGTGGACCCGCAGCCTTTTCAGTTATTAGGAGCCTAACTTTCCCTGAGGCACCAGACACTAAAACCTTTCAAGAATTGATAGATTTGCTGAAGGAATTCTTAAACACTACCGGTTTTACTGGGCTGTTTCAGAACCAGGGGAATCCGTGTCAGTACTTTTGATGAAGTTAAGATGACTGGCAGAGGCATGTGACTTTGGTTTAACCCTTAATGAGATGCTGAGAGACCCTTTGGGATAAATGGTGTATCCATGCAAAAGCACCTACGAGCTGAAGTTTAACCGGTTTTCAAACAGGCATTATCAATGGAAAATGAGGCAATATGAGTTGCAGGGTATTCTGATGGAAGTGATAGGCCGACTGAGCTTGGGGATACCACTGGCATGAAGGCAATTGCACAGCCTCACTCAGGACATATGCTGAACAGAGGACTCTAGGTCAGCCCACAGCAAAACCCCAAAACAAAGCAAAGCCTTGACCATCCAGTGAACATTCTCTTCAGGAACTGCAGCCATTGTAGTTGCTGCTGGTGTGTGGACTCCAGACGGCAAACGTGTCCCACTAGGCCTGTATTGAGTAAGAGAGCTCATAGTCTGGTATCCAGGAGAGTGCACACCCTGGAAATCCCACCTACGTCAGGCTTGGAACAGTTAAGTTGCTTAGCAACATCCAAATCAGAACCAATCAAAATAAACGTCTGGTTAAAGAGTCACCTGGCTCTGATGGAAGTCGATACCAGCGCACATGTCTCAGTGATTGCAGAACCAGGCTTTAACAAGGTCCCCCCTGGACTCCAAACCCAAAGTTTGTGTAAGACCTCGGCTAGGTTAAGAACCTATCCCGGGGAACCTTTACAGATTAAGGGGACAACTTCAGTTCTCGTCTCTTGTGAGAAGCAGCTGGTTGAGTTACCGGTGATTGTAGTAAAAGGCTCGGGCCCAAGCTTGAAGGGGTAGCATTGGTTGAGAAAGATTCACCGTGATTGGATCAACATTGTTCAAATAGGAAATGGCTGCCAGAGTGAAGTCCTTATTAAATACCTGGAGGTTTTCAGAGAGGTCAAGACACGATCAAAGGAGCCAGGCTACTTTGCATGTTGACCAGGAAGCAATCCCACAATTCAGCAAGGCCCTCCCAGTGCCTTATGGGAAAAAGTAGAGGCAGAAATCAGGAGGCTGGGGAGTGAAGGAGTGATCAAACTGGAATGGGCAGCACCAGTCTTACTGACTGTGAAGCCCACCAGGTTGGTTTGCCTTTGAGAGGATTTTAAACAAATAGTAAACTGCTTCTCACATACAATTCCAGGTTGGAACTATGTCCGGGAGGCCAAGTAGCAAATGCAGATGCCTTGAGTCACCTCCTGCTGACAGATGCACCACTGATGCCAATGGAAGAGTCCATTCGGGTTTTAAACTTTCCGGTCACCCTTCTGGTCACAGCTGACAATATCAGACTGTGGATGCAGAAAGATCCGGTGCTGGCAAAACTGAAACAGCTGGTGGTGATGGGGGCAAACAAAGACTCATCACAACCAGGATCGAAACCTTTCTGATGAGACCAGAACACTGTAGGGGATGGCATGTTATTGTGGGGAGCAAGAGGGATCGTCCTGAGCAAATGTCACTGCCAGATACTGACTGAACTCCACCAGGGTCATCCAGGGCTGTCCAACATGAGGATGTTGGAGAGACGTTATATCTGCTAGCTGGGATTGGATGCAGACATAGCTGCATTGGTGGGCAGTGCCCAGAACGCCAATAAGAACAAAGATTACTGCCAGCAGCACCCCCACGTTCATAGGAATGGCCAGGCAAACCCTGGACTCAGTTCCATTGTTGACTATGCAGGTTCTTTCATGGGCTGGACGTTCCTGTGGATGTGCACAGTGTTCATTCGTCAAACACAGGGACGATGATAGAAAAAGCTGCAAGTATATTTTGTACCACACAGGCTCCCAGACATGTTGGTCACAGATAACAGGCCATCATTTGCCAGCAGGGAGTTTGGATATTTTCGAAAGTCAAATGGCATTCAGCATATAAGAACAGCTCCATATTATCCATTGTCCAACGGTCTGGTGGAAAGAACAATCCAAACTTGGAAGGCAAGTTTAAAGAAACAGCCAACAGCTTCACTAGATACCAAACTGTTCCAGTTCCTATTTAATTATAGGTCCACCCCTCAGCCAACTACAGGGACGTCTCCAGCAGAGTCACTAAGGGGGGAGAAGACTCCACGCCAGCTGAGGGGGGACGTCATCAGGAACGTCAATGCTGGACACTAGTCTCCACTAGGCAAGAGAGGCAGTTTCCTTCAGGGGTCAATATTTGGTGTAGAAACCATAGCAATGGCCCTCCATGGGTTAGAGATGTGGTCAACACAAGGTCACCGCTCATGGGGTAAGTGAGGCGGTCCTGAACAGGCATGTGAACCATGTGAAAGCTACCAACTCACAAACGGGGCAGGAGCAAAATATACCTGGCACCTCAGAACAGCCGGAAGGGCTGTCAGAATCCCTGGGTTCTGCCTTTCCGTCTACCGTCGAAGCAACCTCAGAGTCTGCAATGGACATGGGAGATGTTGCGGCCTCAAACACATTTCCGCCTGAGGAAGAGGAAGAACTTACTTCCAAGATGCTCTGGACGCAAGAAGCGGGCTACAGTCTGGTACACATCGCCCGTATCTGAGGCTGAGTCTGAGGAACTAGACCCAGTGTGAAAATGCCCCCTGGAGAGGCTACAAGGAAAAGAACAGGCCTCGGTCTCTGGACTCAAGGGGGAGGGATGTAAGGAATGTAACGGCATTAGCCTAGTGGACCTCAGGGAATCTGAGTTCCCTGATTGGGGCTGTTAACCTGGTTCAATCAGGGAGTCCTGGCTGACAGATATAAACAGGAGTGTCAGAGGTCATGTTCACTCCGAGAGCTGGCTCTGAGGGAGCTGGATCAGTGTCAATGGCTCTCCGTGTGTGTGAACAAAGTGTGACTTGGTGATGGGATACTAGCCTCTGTGGAGTTATTTCAGTTTCGACAAAGAGAAAATCATCACGTGCACATCAAAACCAAAATGAGTGTTCCATCAGCCCAGCTGACTGCACTCTCAGGGTGTCTGGGTTATCAGCTTATGGACTCTTGCCACTACTCAGGGTTTAAGGACGAGGTCTGAGGTGACCCTCCCAGGCACCACAGAAGGAGAGCTGCATCTCCACCCTTAGAGATCCACAACATACAAAAAGGCCCTTCGGTCCATTGAGTTGTGGCAGTCAAAAACAAACTATTCTAATCCCTTTTCCCGGCAGTCAGCCCATACTCTTGTGTGCCATGACCGTGTAAATGTTCATGAGGGTTTCCGTCTCTCCCACCCTTACAGGCAGTGAGTTCCAAACTCCCACCACCCTCAGGGGGAAATCATTTTACCTCACATCCCCTTGAAACCTGCTGCCCCTCGCCTTAAACTTGTATCTGCTGATCATTGACTGTCTGCCAAGGGGAAACATTACCCCTTATAATTTATATATCACCCTACTCCCCCTCCCCACGGTCTCCCCTGCTCCAAGGGAAACAGCCCCAGTCTGTCCAATTTCTCTCTGCCTCTGAAACTCTCCAGTCCAGGCAGCATCCTGGGAAACGGAGGTGGCGCAGTTGCTGCCTCTGTCTCATGGTGCCAGGGACCTGGGTTCAATTCCGCTCCTGTCTGTGTGGAGTTTGCACACTGTCTCAGTGCCTGGGTAGGTTTCCTTCCAAAGATGTGCAGGTTGGGTGGACGGGCCATGCTAAATTGCCCATAGTGTCCAGGGATGTGCAGGCTAGGTGGGTTAGCCATGGGAAATGCAGGGTTCCAGGGAAAGGGTGTGGGGATGAGATGCTCTTTGGAGGGTCAGTGTGGACTCAATGGGCTGAGTGGCCTGTTTCCACACTGTGGGGACTCTGAATCTGCTCTGCACCCTCTTTAGTGCAGGGTGGGATGTTAAACCTTGTTGCTTGTTTCTCTTTGACCTGGAATATAAAGGATCTCCTGAGCAGTCATGACTTTGTATGAGTCGCTCTGTTCAATCACCCTGTGACCTTGTTCGCTATGATCTGCCTGTACTACTCGCAAAACAAAACTTTTCACTGCACTTCAGTACATGTGACAACAATGAATCACATCAAAAATCGAAAGTTCCTAATGACCAGGGAGTCCAGAGGCAGAGGTCACAGTGTAAGGACACAGGGTAGATTATTTAGGACTGAGATCAGGAGAAATGTCTTCATCCATTCAATGGCGAGCCTGTGAAATGCTCTCCCACAGAGATTTCTTGAGACCAAAGTATTGAATCTTTTCAAGAAGGAGCTAGATATTGTTCTGAGGACTAAAGAGATCAAAGGATTTGGGGAGAAAGTGAGACTGAGTAAGATGATCAACCATGATTATATTGAATGGTGGAGTAGGATTGAAGGGCTGAATGGCCTACTCTTGCTCCTATTTCCTATGTTTCTTTGCAATTTTGAAAGAAATGTGATCGGTATATTAATGGGGTGCAACGACAGCCCCATTCTCGTTTTTTGAAAATCTCAACACTGCGTTTTTCTCGAGGTAGTTGCAAATAGGACTGCACCGAATTCTAAAGTTAGATTGTTTGATTAATGGCTCAGGCATCAGTGTGAGGGAGGAGAGAAACTTCCTGCTGATTTCCAAATAGGAACGGCCCTCATCCTGTGTCCTTGGAGTGGAATTGAATTCCCAAAGCTGGAGCAGAACTGGCCATTGGCTGATTGACACCAACGCGAAAGAAAGTTCTCTCCAGAGGGAAGGCAGCCGCTGGAGGACTGTGAGGTGCTGCTTTGGCACCTCCTGCCCTGTGGACTTTGTCAGCTGTGTAGTAAATGGACCAAGTTGTGGACCAGACCAGACTGAGGCTGAAACAGCAAGTGGAAAGCAAAACACAGCCAGTTGCTTTTGACACGGGCGTCTGTGCTGTGATGTGGATCATTTATTCAAAATTAATCTTATTATTCTTTCTCAAGCATGGAGAAGGTTTGAGTTTAGTTATAAAGCAGAATAACTCACTTCCTGACTCCATAAAGCCTGTCTACCACCTTCAAGTCAGGAGTGTGATGGAATACTCCCCTCTTGCCTGGATGGGTGCAGCTCCAACGACACTCAAGAAGCTTGACACCATCCAGGACCAAGCAGCCCGCATGGTTGGCACCACATCCACAAACATCCACTCCCTCCACCGTCAATGCTCAGTAGCGGCGGTGTGTACTAGCTACAAGATGCTCTGCAGAAATTCACCAAAGATCCTCAGGCAGCACCTTCCAAAACCCATGACCACTTCCATCTAGATGGTCAAGGGCAGCAGATATCTGGAAACACCACCCCCTGCAAGTTCCCCTCCAAGCCACTCACCATCCCGACTTGGAAATGTATTGCTGTTCCTTCACTGTCGCTGGGGCAAACTCCTGGAAATCTGTTCTGCCCCTGATAAGAGCATTGTGGGTGGACTGCAGTGGTTCAAGAAGGCAGCTGACCCTCACCTTCTCAAGGGGCAACTAGGGACAGGCAACAACTGCTGTGTGAATGAATAAAATAGAGTTTCCTGAAACAAATTTCAACAAAATTAGGTAGTACCTCTATTTCTATCTTAAAGTGTAATTATATGTGCAGTCAATCTGAATGAACACTGTAGCCTCTGAACTGTCTCATAACTATCCGGTCAAGTAGATTACCATTCCTTCATCTGTACAGAACTGAATTAATCAAATCCAATGATCAAACTCCATGCCATTGTTGGGTGGCAGGGTGGCTCAATGGTTAGCACTGCCACCTTATAGTGCCAGGAACCTGGGTTCAGTTCTAGCCTTTGATGGTTGTATGGTGTTTGCATATTCTCCCTGTGTCATGTGTTGATTTCCTCAGGGTGCTCCAGTTTCCTCGCACAGTCCAGGGACATGCAGATTAGGTGCATTGGCCATGTTAAATTGCTCATGGGATGCAGGTTAGAGGGTTTGGCCATGCTAAATTGCCCAATGTGTCCAGGGATGTGCAGCTTAGATGATTTGACCATGGGAAATTCAGGGATCGGGAGTGAATCTTGGTGGGCTGAATGGCCTGCTGCAGTGTGGGGATTCTGGAAGCAATTACCCTTGGAGCCCCCGTGGAAGAGGAAGGACAGAAGCAGCCACTTTTGATCCCTGCCCAAAGACCTGTTTTGGAACAGCCCGGGTGAATCCGTGACCTGACCTTCATGGGTCAACAGTTGAATAAAGTGAAGGCCCCATTCCACCAGTTTCTGTGGGGATTCCTTCCTGATCCGGGTGGATGAGGCTGTGGGAGGAGAATGAATGGGTCTTACTCACTGCTGCAGCCTTGGCCCTGAGCTGCCGTCCCTGTGAGTCACTCTGGAGTGGGCTTGGCATGAGTTTCCTTCAGCTGTTTGTCTAGCGATCAATGCAGACACAATGTCTCCTCGCTGAAGTGTGGGCAAGTGATGGTATGATGCCAAATGAGAAAGACCCCCCCCCCCCTCCCCCCAGGATGGATGGTAACCTGTATATTTGAAAGATGCGAGTGCATGACCATTAAATTGGGAATCCTCAAAGGAAAACTGAGCTGAACAAATATTTTCCTTCTGCTACAGTAGGTGCAGGTCCATGGGTATCAACAACATGAGCTGCATTTGTCTGGTGCCTTTCACAGAAAGAGACAAACACTCAGCAGTGCTTCACTCAGCAGTGATCAGAAAATACACACTGAACTAAAACGGGAGACATGCAGATTGGTGACCAGAGGGTTGGCCAATGTGATGGGTTTTGAGATGATTCTTTCAGGAAACAGAGGGGGCTGGAGAGGTGGGGACATTTAGAATTCCGGAACTTGGGACCTACGCGTTATAAGTGGGTGAGTGAGGTATGGGAGGGTAGGACAAGAATGGGCAAAAGGCCAGGGGAAGAGGAACATTCATTGGGAGTTGGTGTATGAGTGTGTGAGAGAGTGTGTGTGTGTGTGTGAGAGAGAGAGTGTGTGTGTGAGAGGGAGAGAGAGTGTGTGTGTGTGTGTGTGTATACGTATGTGAGTGTGTGTGTGTGAAAGAGTGTGTCTGTGTCTCTGTGTGTGAGAGAGTGTCTCTGTGTCAGTGTGTATGTGTGTGTGTGTGAAAGAGTGTGTGTGTGTGTGTGTGTGTGTGTGTGTGCTTGTGTGTGTAAGAATATGGGGACTGAGATCTAATGTCGACCAGCACAACTTTTGAAAGCCATGATAAAGGACCGTGTTATACATTAATTACCAAAATAAAGAGCAAGGGGATTAAAGGGACGGTGACTTTGTGAACACAAATTGGCTAAGTGGCAGAAAAAAACAGAGCAGTGCTCAACGGATGTTTTTCTGTCATCCGTACAATATGGTGTTTCCCAGAGTTTTAATGTTAGAGTCATAGAGATGTACAGCACAGAAAAAGACCCTTCAGCCTCCTGAGTCTATGATGGTCAAAAACAGCCATATAACTATTCTAAGCCTGTTTTCCAGCACTGGGCACATTGCCCTGTTTGCTTTGGCATTGGAAATGTGTATATTAAATCTGATGAGGCTCTCTGGCCCTCTGTCCCATCCTTACAGGCAGTGAGTTCCAAATTCTCGCCATCCTCTGGGTGGAACCACTTTTTCTCACATAGCCTCCAAACCTCCTACTCTTTACCTTCCACCAAGAGGAAAAGTTCTTTACTGTCTATAGCCCCCCATAAGTTTACACACCTCAATCATGTCCCCTCCTCAGTCCCCTCTGCTCCAAGGAAAACAGCCCCAGTCTGTAAAATCTCATTTCATAAGTAAAAATCTCCATCTCAGGCACATTCCTGGGCCTTCTCTCCAGCACTACCATGTTTCTCCTTTAGTGTGGTTCTAGAACTGTACATAATACCTTAACTAACTCTTTGGACAGTTCCAACATTACTTCCCTGCTCTTAAACTGTACGCTCAGTTAAAAAACAAGTCAAGTAAGCCATGTGCCTTCTTTACTACTTCCTTCTGCTACCTTGAGGGACATGCATACCAAGGTCTTTCTGATCATCATCAGTGCTTCTCAGGGTCATGTATTCCCTTGCCTTGTTTGTCCTGCCCAAGTGTATCATCCCACATTTATCTGGATTGAATTCTGTTTGTCACTGATCTGCCCATCTGACTAGCTCATCTATAACCTCCGGTAATCAAAGGCTATCCACCTCACTAATTACCACCCCACCAATTTTTGTATCATCCACAAACTTACTGATCAATCCTTCAGGTCTACATTGCTTATATAAACCACAGACAACAAGGGCTCCAGCACAGATCTCTGCGGAACCCACTGGTTACAGGCTTCCAGTCACCAAAGTAGCCCTTGACGATCACCCAATGCTTCCTGCCACTTGGCCAGTTCTGGATCCAATTAGCTGAATTGTCTTGGGTTGCATAGATTCTTACCTCTGCTGTCAATCTCCCACACGGGACCACATCAAAAGCCTTGCTGAAATCCAAGTTTAAAACATCAAATGCATGGCCCTCAGCTACACATCATTAACCCTACCTTTAACAAACCCAGTCTGACTGTTCTTGCTTAATCCCTGCCCATCCAATATGCAGATTACTTCTGTTCCTCAGAATTGCTTCCAATATATTCCCCACCACAGAGATTATACTGACTGACCCATAGTTTCCTGCTTTATCCCTCGTTCCCTTGGTGAATAACGATACCACATTGGCTGCCCTCCAGTCCTTTGGCACTTCTCCTGTGGTCAGAGAGGAATTGAAGTTTATTGCCAATGCACCTGCCACTTCCTCCCTTGCCTCACTCAACAAGCTTCCATCTGGCCCTGGAGATTTATCCAATTTGAGCCTGCCAGACCAATTGGAACGTCCTTTCTTTAATCATACCACAGTCTGTTTCCTGGCTTCTGTACTGGCATTATCTCTCTCACTGACATGAAGTGTTCACTTAGAATCCTATCTATATCCTCTGGCTCAGTGCACATATGACCATGGTGGTCCTTACTCTTTCCCTAGTTAACCTTTTACCCTTAATGTATTTGTAAATAACTCAGGATGTTCTTTTATTGTCCCTACCATTATTCTTTAAAACAGACTCTTAACTCTTCTGATTCCCTTTGACGTTTCCCCACTGTACTCGTCCAGACCATTCAGTCCATTGACTCCACACTTGAGCCCTCCCGTTCTGCTGTAAACCTCCCTTTTTCTATCTAATGTCCATATTTCCCTCAATATCCAGGGTTCGCTGGTTTTGTTGGTTCCACCCTTTATTGGAATGTGTTGACCCTGTACTCTCCCTGTTTCCTTCTTGAATGTGTCTCATTGCTCTGCTACAGATTGACCTTAAAGGTATGTGCTCGCTGTGCACTCTGGGAGCAAATCAAACCTGTTCGTATTCAAATTGACCAAAGTTCTGAGTTTTGATTTCAGGCCCGTCCTTGACCTTTTCTATAACAGTTCTGAATCTAGTTAAAAATCACACAACACCAGGTTATAGTCCAACAGGTTTAATTGGAAGCACACTAGCTTTCGGAGCTTCCAATTAAACCTGTTGGACTATAACCTGGTGTTGTGTGATTTTTAATTTTGTACACCCCAGTCCAACACAGGCATCTCCAAATCATGAGTTCTGAATCTAACAGTGTTACATGCTAAAAATGTCACTGTTTTTGAGGTATGTCTAGTCAAATGAATTGGACTTGAGTGCACAAGCATAACGTCAAAGTTTGAAGATGATACTAAACTCACAGGTATGAGGAACAATGGAGAGGATAGTAACAGACATCAAGAGAAGCGCAAATTCATGAAATAGAGTCATAGAAATGTACAGCACGGAAACAGACCCTTCGGTCCAATCCATCCAGATATCCCAACCCAATCTAGTCCCACCTGCCTCACCCAGCCCACATCCCTCCAAACCCTTCCTATTCATATACCCATCCAAATGCCTCTTAAATGTTGCAATTGTACCAGCCTCCACCACTTCCTCTGGCAGCTCATTCCATAGGCTGACACATGACAAGTGGAGCTTCAGTCAGAGACTTTGGGTGAAATATTGAGGAGAATATAAAGGATTAGATTAGATTCCCTACAGTATGGAAACAGGCCCATCGGCCCAACAAGTCCACACTAATCCTCCAAGGAGTTACCCACCCAGACCCATTCCTCCACCCTATACTTACCCCTGAGTAATGCGCCTAACACTCTGGGTAATTTAGCATGGCCAATTCTCCTGACCTGCACATCTTTGGATTGTCAGAGGAAAGCAGAGCACCCAGAGGAAACCCACAGAGACACAGGGAGAATGTGCAAGCTCCACACAGACAGTCGCCCGAGGCAGGAATCGAACCTGGGTCTCTAGCACTCTGAGGCAGCAGTGCTAACCACTGAGCCACCGAGCCACCCCAAGAATGCAACCATTGCATTGCAGAAGAGCCACCTGTAAGCACTTCCGTAAGGGAATTGGATCATTGCCTGGAGTGGGAATGTTCAGAGATTTATGGGAAAGATGTTAGGTGTGCGGGAGGCTTTCATTGAGTGGGCTACACCACTGACATGTGGGTCAAATCCACACCAACAGCATGGTGGGCTGGGATAATCCCCGATTAACGATGAGGTTGACTTGCATTGCCAACGACTGAAGAACAAATCGCGGAACTTAGCTGCATTCAAGGGAATAATTGTCAGGGGCCTGCCTCAGGTAGTGAGCTCAGGAAGAAGGAAGTCGGTAATGAGTGGGTGAGTGGGGCGAGTTATATCGTGCTTTCAGACATGGAGACAATGGGCTGAATGGTGTCTTTCTGCAGCCATGGGGGAGCACAACTCTGGGCAGGAAAAGATGGGCACGATAAATTTCTTGGAAGCTGGAGGGTGGGAGGAGGGCCAGGGAGAAGCAAACTGATGGTGTCAGGAGGCAGCTGTAACAGGGACTGGGTGAGGCTGGCACCGAGGCAGCTGACACCCAATGGGCATCCTCTATGCCAGAGAAGGGGTGGGACGTGAAAGGGCGGCTGGAAAACAAGGAGGGGAACCGCGTTGAGGAGCTGAATGACAGCTTGGTCATTACAAATTGTTTCGCTGGAGGAAATCCAGAAGATTCTAAATTGGAATTGAGGAGATGAGGGCAACTATCATTGGGGTCTACAGAACCTAGAGGAGCCCAGGTATAGTGGATGTGGGTGCTGGGGAGCGGGGCATTTACCTTAGCCAGGAGGGAAAGAAGTCTTACTTGACCCGGAAGATGTTTGGGAAGATAGGGTCAACAGGCTGGATGGGGTGTGGCAGGGGGTGAAGGTGAAGGGTGGTGTAGAGTGCGAAGGAAAGGATGTTTTGCAACAGTCAAGAACAACAAAGGTGGAGATGAGGAAGTGCGAAGGCAAAATGGAGAGACAAAGGTTGTTTCTAAAACTCCACAGAGGCCGGTATTTTGTCACCAAGTCCTCCTTTAGTTACACATGGAGAATCCTTGACCCTGATCCAGCTCCCTCAGAGCCAGCTCTCAGAGTGAACAGAATCTCGAACACTCCTGTTTATATCTGTCAGCCAGGACTCCCTGATTGAATCAGGTTAACAGCCCCAGTCAGGGGACTCGTACTCTATGAGATCCACCCGACTGACCTTGTTGCAATCACTATAGTTATGGATTACAACAACTTGAAATGACTTGAGAAAGAAAGACAAAGTGGGGTCATATTCGAGGGCAAAGATGTGATCGAGGCTTGGAGATTAGATGGGTCGAGGCATGCACTTATTCAACACTGTTCATACACTGAAACATCCCAAGGCAATGGTCAATTTGAATTGATTGGATTTATTACCTAGATACAGCGGAAAGTGTTGTGCAATTCAGGAAGATCGTCAGTTGATCAAACAGAACGAGAAATACAAAATTACACCTGCAAAGAAAGTGTACAAAAACATAAGATCAACATTAGTTTTGAAATTTGGGAGGGCCATTCTGCATTCTAGTAACAGCAGGGAAGAAGCTGCTCTTAAATCTCTTGGTGCGTGCTTTTAGGTTTTTGTATCTTCTGGCTATTGGAGAAAGTTGGAAGAGATTTCAACCAAAGTGAGGGGGGGAGGGGTGGAGGGAGGCCTTTGATGGTGTTGAATGCCTTTCTGAGGCAGGGGGAAGTGTAGATGGAGTCAGTAGGTGGGAGGTTGGCTTGTGTGATGGACTGGGCCGTGTTCACAACTCTCTCTGTAGTTTCTGACGGTCCTAGGCAGAGCCGTTGCCAGACCAAGCTGTTATGCACCCAAATAGAATGCTTTCTATGGCGCAGCTATAAAAGTTGGTGAGGGTCCTTCTGAATTTCCTTCGCCTCCTGAGGAAGAAGAGGTGTTGTTGTGCCTTCGTGACCGTGGCATTGATGTGGGAAATCCAGGACAGATTGTTGATTATTGTCATTCCTTGGAACTTAACATTCTCAATCGTCAGCTCCGTTGATGTAGAAAGGGTGTGTCCTCCTCCTTGCTTTCTGAGCTTGATGATCAGCTGTTTAGTTTTGCTGGCATTGAGGGAGAGATTACTATCTTTAACCAGGCCACCAAGCACTCGATCTCTTACCTATCCTCTGTCTTGTCGTTGTTTGATAACCGACCTACAGCAGTGAACCTGTTGGTGGAGTTCAGAAATTTGACCACACATTCCTGAGTAGACAGGGAGTGTAGATTGGCGCTGAATGACGCAAGGAGATATCACGTCAGGTAAACAGATGTTTGGACAACGAGTCATGTTTCAAGGAGGCGTTCAGAGGCGTGAGAGGTAGTGGGGCAGAGAGGAAAAGCCAAAACATTGGCCTTGGGCTGTTGCTGGAATCCTAGTTGATGGCAGAGTGACAAAAAATACAGGAGGCCAGAATAGGAAGAGGGCAGTGGGTTATGGAAGGTGAAGGGTGTTACAGAGATTGAGAGGGAAGGATTCAAAAACGAGGGTGAGAACTTTAAAATCGAGATGTTGCTGGCCTGGTGAGCCCACGTGGATGGTGTGATTGGAAATTGGGGTCACAGGAACTGGTAACTAAGGGCCACTACTCGAGATGTCTGAAAGGTATCAAAGTAAGTGAAGGCCATCAGCTGGCGTGGCTCTTGGCTTTAATGACAGGATACATTCCAGGCCACGAGGACGAAGAAATAGTTGTCCATCGATGATGGTTCAATTATGATCCAAGCTCGCTGCATAACGTTGATGCATGTTAATAGACTGAGCTTATTTTGGCACAGCTGAGAGTGCACACAGGGGATGGTTGTGCTTTTACTCTGCACAGCTATGTTCGCAATTCCTTGTTCCACTCAACACACGGCATAGAGGAAGTTGGCCCCAACCCAGGAGAGCAGCTTGTATTTCGACCCGCTCTGTTTGGACAACTTTGGACTGACAGTTGAGCGAAACTATTTGTCAGTGCCAGAATGTTCCAGGAGGCTCAGCGTTGACCTGTCATGTGAGCCTGTCTCCTGCCCTTGATCCCATAGTGACTTGTTTAATAACACAGCTTCCACCATGCCCAGGGTCGATTTTATAACTGATTTGACCAGGAGACAGCACAATGTTTTGCGTTTGAGTACAGACTGTTCCATAAAGGCTGGTGTAGGCCCTTAGAGCCTTGTATTAGATTATGGCTGTTCTCTGCCAACTTCTCACTCCATCTCTCTGCTTTGGTTCTTTTGCCCTTTATAACCCTTGTTCAGCAAAACTCGACCAATACCTGTTTCTGAAGTATGCTATTGGTCAGCAGTTTGGAACAGAGGTTCAGAGAGTCTTTATCTGCGCTGATGAGGAAATACCTGTAGATATTATCCTCCAGGGCTCCTTTCTTGTTTTAACTTTGCTCCCTCTGGTTCTGTGCACGGAATGTTCCCCATCTTGGTCAGAGAGTTAGTGAGAGGAGGAAACAGTCAACTGAGTTGACCCTGACAAGGTGCCCCCCCACCCCCTTGCCACCCTGCCAATTAAGGCCTGGTTGAGATAGGCCATAGGCAAACTTCTTGACTGACCACCAAGGAAGGCCATTAAGTCAAACATTAATCGCCATGTAAGGATTTCAACTCACTATCTCCCCAGTCCTGGTTCGAGAAACCATGGTAAGCTGCTTGTCGGGTTTGAGGGTGAGGGGGAGGGGATGTGGGGGTGGGGGGGAATGGATGCCCCTCCAATTAGAAACATAGGAATAGGAGTAGGCCATTCAATCCCCCCCAGCTTGTTCTGCCATCCAATGAGATCATGCCTGATCTGTGCCCTCACACCACATCTCTTAGACTCATATCTCTTAATACAGTTGCTGAACAAAAATTGTCTTTCTCAGATTTAAAATTAGCAACTGATCCAGCACCTACTGCTGTTTGTGGAAGACAGTTCCAAACCTCTACCACCCTTTGTGTGTCCAAATGCTTCCTAACAGTCTAGCCCTAAATTTCAGACTATGCCCCTAGTTCTAGAATCCCAAAGTGAGTGGAAATAATTCATCTTTATCTACCCTGTTTTTTCCTGTTAGTATCTTAGAAACTTTGATCAGATGACTCCTCAACTTTCTAAATTCTGGAGAAACAGGCCTTTCTGGAGTCAATCAGCTTCACAGATATGGGTGAGAGGGTTGTCTCTGAAAGACCCCTCCCTCAGCCACCTGCTTCCCACACCCCCACCCCTCAGAAAGAAGAGAAATGAATTCAGCTTCTTGTCCCTGGATCCTTCAGGGAGTAGGCCTCAACCAGTGGTCTTTAGGAACCCAGCTTCTTAGGGGCCTTGACAGGGTAAGTGCAGAGAGATTGTTTTCCCTTGTGGGACAGGCTAGGACTAGAGGGTATAATTCTCGGAATAAGGGGTCACCCATTTAAGTCAGAGATGAGGAGGAATTTCTTCTCTCAGAGGCTAGTGAATCTGTGAAACTCTTTACTTCAGAGGGCTACCGAGGCTGGGTCAGTAAGTGTATTCAAGGCAAAGAAAGACAGATTTTTAATCAGGAAGGGAATCAAGGGTTCGAGGGAAGCGAAGCTAAGGATTATCGGATCAGTCATGATCTCTCCGAACAGCAGAGCAGATTTGATGGGCTGAATGGCCTATATCTGCTTACATTGCCTTATCCTAACGACCTAAGTTAACATTCCTGATGAAGGGCTTTTGCCTAAAACGTCGATTTTCCAGCTCCTAGGATGCTGCCTGACCTGCTGTGCTTTTCCAGCACCACACTAATCTTGACTCTAATCTCCAGCATCCACTGTACCCACTTCTGCCTGTCTAAGTTAACACCTAACCTTCCATTTTCATCAGAGTAGAAGTTTAGTTTGGGCAACGTTTCCTGGTAGTTTAAGCCTTTTTAAGCCAACTTGCTTTAAGTCTTAACTCATTGTACATCTTAATCCTCCTCCCATTGGCTGCATGTGTGAGGAAGAACGTTACACAACGGAAGCAGGTGAAAACCCCAAACAGAGGGTGAGCCAGGGTGTAACAGACTTGAACATACATAGTCTCAAAAGGAGACATCGCTGAGTGAGAACAGTGACTGAATGGCTACAGGCAAATGAATACACAGACCGAGATGAAACCAACAGAGAGGGAAACGTTGTGGCTGCTTTTCATTCTGTGATGACCAAGAGGATGCAAATGATTGTTTTCCCAAATGGTCACAAGAGAAGATAGTTCTGATTGAATTTAATCCGTCGTCGAGTTTTCAATTGTGAGGCTGAGAAATGGTGAAGAAGAAAAGTGAACCAGCCCCCCAGGGGGGATCGTTGGATTCAATCAGTGCCTGAAGGGGATAACCAGGATAACATTCAAAGGGAAAATGTATCCTGTGGCCTTGAGGAACATCAGGAAGTGTGAAAATCAAACCAGCAATTTATTATTGCCAGATAGAGGCTCGTAATTTAAAAAGTCGAATTGATCTTTCAATCTTGCCCTGTACCAGAGGTGACACCTTGACACCTCTCAAGGGAAATGGTGCAAAGTAAACTAAAAATAGAAATTGCTGGAAAAGCTCCGCAGATCTGGCAGCATCTGTGGAGAGAAATCAGAGTTAACGTTTCACATCCAGTAACCCTCCCTCAGAACTCCTGAGGAAGGGTCACTTGACCCGAAACGTTAACTCTGATTTCTCTCCACAGATGCTGCCAGATCTGCAGAGCTTTTCCAGCCATTTCTGCTCTTGTCTCTGATTTACAGCATCCGCAGTTCTTTCAGTTTTAAAACTGAAGGGGCTTAGGGTTGGGAAAAGGACCGGGGTCAGGTATAAAGAGCTGTTAGAACAGACATAGGCTGAGAGGAATTCCCACACAAACATTGTGGGCGGCACGGTGGCACAGTGGTTAGCACTGTTGCCTCACAGCGCCAGAGACCCGGGTTCAATTCCCGCCTCAGGCAACTGACTGTGTGGAGTTTGCTCGTTCTCCCCGTGTCTGCGTGGGTTTCCTCCGAGTGCTCCGGTTTCCTCCCACAGTCCAAAGATGTACAGGTCAGGTGAATTGGCCATGCTAAATTGCCCGTAGTGTTAGGTAAGGGGTAAATGTAGGGGTATGGGTGGGTTGCGCTTCGCTGGGTCAGTGTGGACTTGTTGGGCCGAAGGGCCTGTTTCCACACTGTAATGTAATCTAATTTCCAGCAGCTCACTATGTTTAGGTAAAATACCACAAAGTGAACGTGCTGACTTTGTGGAAGGTAAGGGTGAGCCTCTGAATAGCTGTTAGTGATCAGTTGGAATGTGTTGAGTTGGATAACAATACCTAGCCTTGCTTCAGACCGTGTAGAACAGGCCCGGCCCAGAATTCAGGCAGTGGCCATTGAAGGAACAATCATCCACTTCCAAAAAGGTTTCATGAAACACGCCCTCTTGTAGAAATGTGTTAGCATTGAATCTCCTGTTGTGAAGGAAGATGTGGATCATATACTGGCAAAGAGGCATAAATCACAGCTTTCAGTGGAGACTGGGCCTATTATCCTACACCAAGGTTGGTCTTAGATTAGAATCTCTTTGTCCCAACAAATCCACACCAACCCT
Organism: Chiloscyllium punctatum; assembly: GCF_047496795.1. NCBI lineage: Eukaryota > Metazoa > Chordata > Chondrichthyes > Orectolobiformes > Hemiscylliidae > Chiloscyllium > Chiloscyllium punctatum. The sequence continues at coordinate 116,089,840 of NC_092746.1, forward strand.
CCAAAGAGTAACCCACCCAGACCCATCCCCCCTTGAACACAATGGGCAATTTAGCGTGATCAATCCACATCGGAGAAAACCCACTCAGACACTGGGAGAATGTGCAAACTCCACACAGACAGTCGCCCGAGGCTGGAATTGAACCTGGGTCCCTGGCGCTGTGAGGCAGCAGTGCTAACCACTGAGCCACCGTGCCACCCCCTGGTGAAATGAAGTCTAGATACAAGTATATACAAATTTAAAGGGATTGTCCATTGTAACACAGACCCTACGGCCCAACCAGGTCCATGCCAACGAGGCATCCTAAATCAATCTAGTCCCATTTGCCAGCACTTGGCCCATATCCCTCTAAACCCTTCCTGTTCGTATGCTTTTTAAATGTTGTAATTGTACCAGCCTCCACCACTTCCTCTGGCAGCTCATTCCACACACACACCACCCTCTGCATGAAAAGGTTGCTTCCTGGGTCCTTTTTAAATCTTTCCCCTCTGACCTTAAACCTGTGCCCTCTAGTTTTGGATTCTCCCACCCTAGGAAAAGACCTTGTCTATTCTCCCTACGTCCCCCATGATTTTATAAACCTCTATAAGGTCATCTTTCCACCTGCGACGCTCCAGGGAAAACAGCCCCAGCCTGTTCAGCCTCTCCTTATAACTCAAACCATTCAACCCTGGCAACATCCTTGTAAATTGTTTCTGAACCCTTTTCACGCTTCACAACATCTTGTATGTTATTTTTTGCGCTGTTTAAAAATAAATTGCAGAATTCAAGTTGCACTTTAAAATCATTTGATTGGTTGAAGTGCAAAATAATTCTGTCCCTTGTATCAGATAAAATCATGTTTTTATTCCTCTCTCATGGGATTTGCCACTTGTTTCCCACCCATAATTGTCCTTGAACCGACCGGCTTTCTAGACAGCTAAGAGTCAACCATACTGTGGGTCTGGAATCACATGCTGGTCAGATCAGTAAGAACAGTATTTGTCTTTCTCGAAAGATCATTAATGAATCAGAAGGTTTTTTTTATACCAATAATAATTGAATGGTGACCATTACTGAGACTGGTTTTCAATTCCAAAGTATTAATTGGTCTTAGTCGCATTTCTGTATGTTATCCCTATTAGTAATCTAGAACAAGGCACATGTAGCACTGGTGTTTTTAGTGATCTAGAACTAGGAACAGATAGTATTGCTGTTATTAGCAGTCTAGAACAAGGCACAGGCTGTACTGCTATTATTAGCAATCTAGAACAAGGCAGAGGTAGTAGTGGTGTTATTAGTGATCTAGAACAAGGCACAGGCAGCACTGCTGTTATTAGCAATCTAGAACAAGGCACAGGCTGTACTGCTGTTATTAGCAATCTAGAATAAGGCACAGGTAGCACTGCTGTTATTAGCAATCTAGAACAAGGCACAGGCTGTACTGTTGTTATTAGCAATCTAGAATAAGGCACAGGTAGCACTGCTGTTATTAGTTATCTAGAACAGGGCACAGGTAGTACTGCTGTTAATAGTTATCTAGAACAAGGCACAGGTAGTAGTGGTGTTATTAGTGATCTAGAACAAGGCACAGGTCGCAATGCTGTTATTAGCAATCTAGAACAAGGCACAGGCTGTACTGCTGTTGAATTTGCAAGGGTACTAAATTATCAGGTGGAGTCAGGGCCTTAGAATAAAGAAACAAATTATAACTGAAGTCAAATGGATTGGGCGGATAGCAATGTGACGCTGAATATAAGTAAGTGTAGAATGTAATAACACCACAACAAAAGGAAATGGGAGCTGGGGCAGATTCTTCATCCCCTCAGACCTGCATTAACACCTCAGGTGATCCTTTACCTCAAATCCAGTCTCCCAATCTATTCTCATATCCCTCTATCCTTTCATTGCCTATGAATCTAATTGGTCCCAGTCTTGAAAATCCCTTATGTCCAAGCATTCTTGGGCCTCTGGTTTAGGGAGTTCCAAAACCTCACAGTCCTCTGAGTAAGATACAGCTGTCTCCAGTTGTGCAGAGCTTGGGTCTAAAGTGTGACGGGAGTGTGTGTCGGACAATAGGAATGGAAAGGTAAATGCAGTGATCATTGGACCAGGCGATCAAAAGCCTGAACCTAGGTGTGGGTTTTAAAGAAGTCAAATTGCCTGGAGAATAGAGAGAGAGAAAGAGGAGAAGGTTGAGGGGGGGATTTCCAGAGCATAGCGTTGGGGTAACTGAAGGCATGGGAGCCAGTGGTTAGTGGTTAGGATACATACAAAGAGGACTAGAGGATTGGAAGGATGTTGGACAGTTGTGTGCCTGAAGGAAGTTACACAGGACATGGAGGTGGTGAGGCCGTGAAAGAATTGGGCAAGGATCAAAACTGAATCATGAAGACAGGACAGACTATTAAATAGCTGGAGTAAACTGTATAATGTCAAGACACTTCACAATATTCCAGTTTGTAACAGGATAATTTTGTGTGTGTGTGTGTGTGTGTGTGTGTGCCGCGCGCACTCATCAGGACTGGCCAACTGGTGACCTTTGACTGGTGACCTTTGACCAGCTGCCACCCCATAACGTACATTTGGAACAGATGGTGAAAGGCCGTTCGTTCATCCCAATTGACCTCATCCATCCAGAATGCCAATGCCAGAGGCCACCCATTATAGCAGCAAGGATGTTTGAATGATTAATCCAGTGACCTGGACAGGGAGCCCATCCTCAGATCCTGACCCAACTTGTAAATCACAGCGTGAGGGGAGAAAAATGACCAGCTTCAGCCTCAACTGTCTCTTTGTGCCTTCAAGGTTGTGCCTGTGACTGGTGCTGATCTGAACAGGCCTGTCCCTTCTCCTGGGTCCAACCTGAACTGCGGAGCACTGATAGTGAGCTGATACAGTAGGTACTGTCAAACGTGGACCATGATGCGCACTTTAAAAGGAGTATTTGTCAGGGATTTGTCAAAGAAAGATGAGCAGGAGGCTGGAAGAACACAGCAAGCCAGGCAGCATGTTTTGGGTGTATGTTTTGGAAGGCGATGTTTCAGGTGTAACCCTTCACCAGGACTCCATCAGGGAAAGGCAGGAGTATGGGGTTGACTTAATCTCTTCAAGCAGCTAGCAGTGGGCTGATTGGCCTCCTTCTGTGCTTATATTATGATTTTTAACTATTTTCTGGTGGGGTGTGGGACACCTCTGTTGACGAAGAGGAATATTATCCATGCCAGAAAGTAGAAAGCCAGCAATTCTTGCCCAGCCCTAATTGCCCTTTGAACTGCGTGGCTTGCTCGGGCCATGTCAGAGGGCAGTTGGAGGGTCACAACTAAACCATGCCAGGGAAGAGTGACTGTTTTCCTTCCTTAAAGGACATTATTGAACCGGATAGGTTTTAGCTGAAAATGTGTTGCTGAAAAAGCGCAGCAGGTCAGGCAGCATCCAAGAAACAGGGGAATTGACGTTTCGGGCATAAGCCCTTCTTCAGGGCTTATGCCCGAAACATCGATTCTCCTGTTCCTTGGATGCTGCCTGACCTGCTGCGCTTTTCCAGCAACACATTTTCAGCTCTGATCTCCAGCATCTGCAGTCCTCACTTTCTCCTTCCGGATAGGTTTCAGACTGGATGGGCTGAATGGCTACTTCTGCTCCTATGTTTTACCATCGAGTCATTATGGTCGCCATCGCTGAGACCAGCTTTATAACTTACAGATTTCAATTGATCAAATTTAAATTCCACCAGTGGGATTTGAACTAGGAGTCCAGAGCACGACTCTGGGGCCTTAAAGTCGCTGGGCCGATGAGCACCATCGCTAGGCCGATGAGCACCATCGCTGGGCCGATGAGCACCATCGCTAGGCCGATGAGCACCATCGCTGGGCCGATGAGCACCATCGCTAGGCCGATGAGCACCATCGCTAGGCCGATGAGCACCATCGCTGGGCCGATGAGCACCAACTACTTGCCCTGACCTGGCAGCTCTAGTCATGCTTCGCAGTCCCATCAAATCTACCTTTCCCATTTTTTCAGCCAATAGGGAGGCAGTGGTGTGCTGCAGTGATAATGTTGTAATCCAGAAATCCAGGCTAACGTCTGGGATATAGGTTCAAATCCCACTAGGGCAGATGGTGGAAATTGAATTCAGTAAAGAAAGCCGAGCTGATGGTAATGATTAACTCACTGTTTTTTGTCATAAAAATATCACCCAGTTCACTGATGCCCTGAAGGTAGGGAATTGCCGGCCATACCTGGTCTGGCTTAGAATCAGTGCAGAAAGGGGCCATTGAGTCTACACCAACCCTCCAAAGAGCGTCCCATTCAGACCCACACCCCATCCCACTCTGACCCACACGGCCAATCCACCTAACCTACACATCTTTGGAAAGTGGGAGGAAACCAGAACATCCGGAGGAAACCCACGCAGACACGGAGAGAACATTCAAACTTCATGCAGACAGTCACTCGGGTTGGAATCGAACCTGGGTCCCTGGTGCTGTGAGGCAGCAATGCCATCCGCCATACTGCCCTGTATGGTGTCACTCCAGGCCCACAACCAGGCAGTTAACTCTTGACTTGCCTTTGGGGACTACCAATCAATGCTGGTCTAGCCAGCACAACCTACATCGCACAGACCACTAAAACAAAGTAGAGATTGATGACCTTTTTCCCAGTTCTGCTACCTGTTCCTTTATCACACCCTCTAAGGGCCAGATGTCATTGATTCCAAAATTGTTCTTTGAGAATTGGAATATCGAATGTTTTTATTGTTTACGAGTGAATGACAGTTGCAATTAGAGCAGCCATCAGCCAGACAATGGATTACACTGGAGAAACATTTTAGAATCTGTTCCTCTTACACGATGAAGTCATTGCACAAATTGAACTGTTGGCAGAACATGGGACTTCAGGTTGAATGCTTTAGAGTGAAGTTTCTTTCTGTTGACTAAGAGGAATTTAACCGGTGCCAGGAAGTGGAATGCCATTACTCGTTTTGCCTCCCAGCTGCTACCTGCATTAAGATTTCGGAATGAAAATAGAAAGTTCTGATAAATCTCAACTTGTCAGGCAATACCTGTGTAGGGGGAGTAAAAGAGTGAAGAGAGGTGGAAGTGTGATGGTTGTTTTTTAACGTGGAATTGGATCAGGAAAATGGTTAAGGGCCAGGAGAGAGGTCAGGGTTCAACAAGGAACAAAATGCTGGTCTAGAGGAATTGTTAATGGTCGAGTAAAGGGTAAAAGGAAAAATGTGAAGTTAACCAGCTCGTAGCAAAAAAGGACTGCGTGGAGGACAGAGTTGACAATGTGGAGTTGTTGAACTCAATGTTGAGTGCAGACACTTGGAACGGAAGGTGAGATTCCACAGCTTGAGCTTTGCTGGATCACCTTGGCAGGTCGAAGTGTGACAGCGAAGGGAGTGAATTATAATCATAAACAGCCAGCAGGTCTGGGTCATGCTGGTGGATTGAGAGGAGGTGTCCTGCAAGGAACCATGCAATTATTTGAGGTGTGACTTGAAACCAATGTTCTGTTTTCATTCTCAAGTCAGCAAAGACAGCCACCAAGCATGATTCAGAGGGAAGAGAACCATTGGATGCCTACGGTGTGGAAGGACACCATTTGATCCACAGAAGGACATCCTGCCCAATCCTGGTAACCCTGTATTTAGCACGGCCAATCCAGCAAGCCTGCTCATCTTTGGACTGTGGGAGAAATGGGAGTACCCAGAGGGCACGAAGACACAGGATAATATGCAAACCCCACACAGTTACCCAAGGCTGGAATCAAACCCAGGTCCCTGGTGCTGTGAGGTCATACTGTTAACCACTGAGCCACTGTGCCATCCTGTAGAGTGGAGCTTTCCCTAGAATCCAGGCCAAAATGGATTCTTGAACTTTCATCACTGAAACTGATCAGCTCACAAAATATTTGCTACATGTCCCTCAAGTACAGCAGTGATAGCAATTAAATACTTATGTTATTTTATAAAGCATGATATGTGGCATTGGAGGCAGTCCAGAGAAGGTTCACTGGCCTGGTGCACGTATGGAGGGACTGTCTTATAAGGAGAAGTTGAGTAGGTCGGGCCTGTACTCAGAACAATGACAGGTGACCTTATTGAAACATAGAAGATTCTCCGAGGGCTTGGCAGGGTAGATGCACACAGGTTGCTTTCTCTTGTAGGAGAGGCAAGAGGAAGAAGGGAAAGGGAACTGGAGAAAGGAATGCCAGTGATCTGGTAGCCGAGGACCACTTCCAGGTCCAGTTAGAGTAGCACTCCGTAAGGCAATGGATTACATAGGAGGAGCATCTTAGAGTCTGTTCCCCTTACACATTGAGGTCATTGCACTGCCAAATGTGTGGTCAGAGATGCTGCTCTAGGCTCTGGCTCATCAGCCACACAAGGTTCCACAGAACCCCTCACCAGCGAGACGGGATTTCCTCACTGGACAATCATATTTGATAGCGAGTGGTCACCGATAATGACAATGGTGATGACGAGTGTAACTGTGGAATTCTTTACTGCACAGGGCTGTTGAGGCTGGCTCATTAAGAATATCCCAGGCTGAGATAGACAGATTTTTAATCAGTTAGGAAATCAAGGGTTGTGGGGAATAGACAAGGAAGTGGAGTTAAGAATTATTAGAATGAGCCATGATCTCATTGAATGGTAGAGCCAGCTCGATGGGCTGAATGGACTACTTCTGCAACTGTGTCTTACGGCTTTATTCTCTTTGTAAGTTGGAAATTGCTCTGTCTTGTCCTAGCTCTGATGAAAGGGGTCAATGACCTTGTAGTGGAAGCCAAGTTTTTTAAAATTCATTTGTGGATGTCACTGGCATGGCCCAGCATTTATTACCCAACCCTAGCTGCCCCTTGAGAAGGTGGTGGTGAGCTGCCCTTCTTGAACCACTGCAGACCACCTGCTATGGTTGACCCACAATTCCTTTAGAGAGGAAATTCCAGGATTTTGACCCAGAGACACTGAAGGAACGGCGATATATTTCCAAGACAGGTTGGTGAGTGGCTTGGAGGGGATCTTGCGGGGCATGGTGTTCCCATGTATCTGCTGCCCTTGTCCTTCTAGATGGAAGTGGTCGTGGGTTTGGAAGGTGCTGCCTGAGGATCTTTGGTGAATTCTGCAGTGCATCTTGTAGATAGTACACACTGCCGCTACTGAGCATTGGTGGTAGAGGGAGTGGATGCTTGTGGATGTGGTGTCAATCAAGCAGGCTGCTTTGTCCTGGATGGTGTCAAACCCCGTGAGTGTTGTTGGTGCTGCACCCATCCAGACATATGAGGTGTATTCCATCATACTCATGACTTGTGCCTTGTGGATGGTGGGACAGGGCTTGGGGAGTCAGGAGGGGAGTTACTCGCTGCAGTGTTCCTAGCCTCTGACCTGCTCTCATAGCCTCTGTGTTTATGTGCTGAGTCCGGTTGAGTTACTGGTCAATAGTAGCCCCTGAGGATGTTGATGGTGGGGGATTCAGTGATGGTAACACTGTTGAATGTCAAGAGGCGGTGGTTAGATTGTCTCTTATTGGTGATGGCCATTGCCTGGCAGGAATGTTAGTTTCCACTTCCCAGCCCAAGCCTGGATATTGTTCAATTTTTGTTGCATTTGAACACAGATGTGCCTGAAGGGTCACAAAAGGTGCTGGACATTGTGCAATAATCGGCGAACATCTCCACTTCTGAGCTTACGATGGAGGGAAGCTCATTGCTGAAGCAGCTGAGGATGGGTGTGAGCAGTACAAGTCCAGTGGCTGTAGTCTTGGTAATGGCTAGTTAGTGGAAATTGCTGGTAGTCCATGAGTGACTGCTAGACGGGCAATGTGACAATACAGAGCATAGAAAGATCGAGTGAGGCTCTTGTAAAGAATAGGCAAAAGTGAGGACTGCAGATGGTGGAGATCAGAGTTTAGATCGGAGTGGTGCTGGAAAAGCACAGCAGGTCAGGCAGCATCCGAGGAGCAGGAAAATTGTAAAGAATATCCCAGCTTTTTCAGTCGACTCCTGATATTGTATTTCCAGGTGAAATCAGTGAGTACTTCAACAGCCAAGCTCAGTTTGGACACTTGGTAACACTGTTTCTTTGCTCTGACTCATCAATACTCCCAGATTCTCAATGCCCACCATTCCAGTCATCACTGACTGGAACAGTAATTATTACCCATCCCTCATTGTCTGGCTAAGAATCAACCACATTGCTGTGGGTCTGGAGTCACGTGTAGGCCCGACCAGGTAAGGATGGCAGAGTTCCTTCCCTGAAGGACATTAGAGAACCATCTGGGTTTTTTCTGACATTCGACAATGGATTCTTGGTCATCATTAGACTCTTAATCCCAGATTTTTACTGTTTAAAATTCTACCATCTGCCGTTGTGGAACTTCACTGAATTGATATTATATGTGTGGAGCATGCATCTAAGGTGAGAGGGGGAAAGTTCACAGGAGATGTGAGGGGCTAATCTTTTACACAGAGAATGTTAGGTGTCTGCAGCACGCTGCTAGGGGTAATGGTGGAGGCAGATATGATAGCGTGTTTAAATAGGCTCACAAATATACAAGCTGGAGGGATATCGACCAAGGGCAGGTAGAAGGGATTAGTTCAATTTGGCATCATGTTCAGCACAACGAAGGGCCCATCCCTGTGCTGTACAGTTCTATGTTCTATTAATATCTGTACTGTTCTATTAATATCACTAGACCATCGCCCATCTGGGTGAGCTGGCATTTCCAAACCTCAAAGCCAGGTTTGATGATGGGAAAGCAAGCAAGCAAGAAAGTTCCATTCTCGTCCACCTAAAAGGCAGCTGTTGGGAACAAGGCTGTTTCTGCCCAGTTTCGAACTGGGGACCTTTCACGCCTAGTGAGTTCCAAACCTAGTGACTGCCTCCAACGTGGTCTACTCTTACAGCCGCTGTCTTTGTGCAGAGTCCCTTTAAGTGTCTGTCCCACATCCCCATGAATTCCATTTATCCCCCTCCCACGTTCCCAAAACGAGCAATTTTTTCTAAATCACACGGAAATGAAAGGGAGTGCAAACTGAGACAGTGGCATTGCCTGTCACAACAGCTCACAAAGATTGAATGGCACAGCCCAGGACTTGTGCTAAGTGCCCAGACAGAATAAGCAAACAGCTCGAAAGAAAAGCAAAGGCTTTTCATGGAGGCCAATGCTTTCCCACCCACTGGTAAACCATTTCAAATGAATGAGTCACCGTCGGCATTAAGAGAATGCTATTTGGAAAATCTAGACTCAAGTCTCGAAGCGGACTGTGGGTGCCCAGTCGTGGCTCTGTGGGTAGCATTCCTGCCTTTGTATCGCAAGGTTAAAGGTCAAGGCCCTCTCCAGAGACTTGGGCCTAAACCTTAACCGTGCCCCAGGAGCAGGGAGGTGGGCCAGTAAAATAGGGAAGTTGTATTGGATAAGGAACACATAATTAGGGAAAGCTAATAGAATGTTCTCATTTATAATGAAGTGAATGGCAAACCAAAGTAGGCGTGGTTAGTGTTAAGGCCACATCTGGAGCCCTGTGTAAATTATTGGCCTCCTCATGTAAGGAAGATGTAACTGCATTAGAAACAGTTCAGGAAAGGCTTACCAGATTCAAACCTAGAATGGGTGGGTTGTCTTATGAGGAAATGTTGGAGAGAGAGGCAGTAGGGGGATAGGAAGAGGTGAGAGGGAGGACAGAGAAAAAGAGACAGGGAGACAGGAATAGATAGAGGAAGTGGAGGCAGAGGAAAGGGAGAGGAGAGAGAGAAGACAAGAGAGAGTTAAGATAGATGAAGGGAGTCCCTTGGTATAGAGGTCAAAAAGTAGGGGTCTTAGATTCAATCGAAGTGGCAGATGGATTAGAGGGTACAAGAGGAAAAGCTTTTTTAGACACGGGGGGTAGGTGTCCAGAAATCACTGTTTGAGTTGGTGGTAGAGGCAGAGACCTTAAGATCTTTTAAAAAGTCCCTGGAGCTGCATTGTAAGTGCTGCAAGCTGCAGGACGATGGGGTGTGAGTGCAGGAAAATGGGATTAGGAAGGGCTTTTGGGTGAATTTGGGTTAGCATGGACAAGATGGACCAAATGGTCTCCTGCTGTGCATCTCTATGGTTCTATGTCCTGAGCATTTATTGGCTAGGGCTTAGAAGAGTGGGAGATGATTTGTTTTCAACATTTAAAATCTGGAGGTGTCATGTCAGGCTCATAGAATCATAGAACCTCAGCCCATTGAGTCCACTCTGAGCCTCTGAAGAGCATCCCATCCAACTATCGTGAATTCCTACATTACCCATGGCCAATCCACCTAACCAGCACATCTTTGGACTGTGGGAAGAAACTGGAACTCCCAGAGGAAACCCACACAGACACAGGAAGAACTTCACACAGACAATCACCTGAGGGTGGAATTGAACTCAGGTCCCTGGCGCAGTGAGGCAGTAGTGCTAACCATTGAGCCACCATGTCACCCCAAAGAGCATAGATGAGGAATGTGTTGGATGTGGAAAGAATGTTTCGGTAACCAAGCATCCATCTGTTCCAAAGCCATTTTTCAGCTTTGTATGTTATGGCATTTCTAACCTTCACCTACATAGTCAGTAAATATCTTGGGGGATTCTGCCTCTACCATCCTTTTAAGCTCCAGATAGACACCACCCTCTAGCTGTAAGATAAATCCCGAAAACCTTCGAAATCTCCTGCTCCTTACCTTAAAATTGAATCCCCTTGTTATTGACCCCTCGACTAAAGGGGTGTATGAGTCCGTTGTCTGCGAACATTAGCCTGACGTTCTGGGAAACTAGTCTAGCTCTGTACTTAGGATCATTGTTTCCAGTGAAGTCAGGGTTTTTGCACTACCAGGAACATTCTGGCCCATTTAAGCATGTAATGCAGGTTAAGACTGTAGTGTCTTTTGATTAAGATAAATGTTACAGACCCGAGGCACTGGCTGCAACATTCTGTCTTTCAATATTTGTCTCAGTCAGAAAAACATCATGGGAAAAGCAGCTTGCTCATTCACACATTGCTGTATGTGGGATCTTGCCTTGTGTAAGGCAGTTGCTATATTTCCTACATGAGTACATTTACCTTGATCTGAAATACATTTGAGCAGCACTTTATAAATAACAGTCTTTTCCTCAACTTCAGAGTTTCCCGAGCCCAATCTGAGCCCAAGCTAAAAGCAAACACAAGGGCCTATGGAAATGGACTTTGAGGAGCCATCACCAGATGAAGGCGTGGCTCCAGAGTTGGTGCAAGAGGGAGGGTTCTAGATTTCTAGGGCCGTTTTAGGGGCAGTGGGACATGTACAAACAGTACGGTTTGCACCTGTACCAAATTGGGGCCAACATCCATGCTGGTAGGTTTGCTAGTGCTGTTGTGAGGAGTTTTAACTAGTCTGATAGAAGGAGGGGACACAGAATATTGATGAAGCTGGGACACGCCATGTTACATCAAAGGAAACAAGTCACAATGGGTTCAACTAGGTTGAGTATCAAAAGAGTAAGGCAAAGCTGGATGGTCTTTTATGCTAATAGATAAGACTGATTAGGATCTTGATCAGATGGGCCAATGGGCTGAGGAGTGGCAGATGGAGTTTAATTTAGATAAATGTGAGGTGCTGCATTTTGGAAAAGCAAATCAGAGCAGGACTTATACACTTAATGGTAAGGTCCTAGGGAGTGTGGCTGAACAAAGAGACCTTGGAGTGCAGGTTCATAGCTCCTTGAAAGTGGAGTCGCAGGTAGATAGGATAGTGAAGAAGGTGTTTTGTATGCTGTCCATTATTGGTCAGAGTACTGAGTACAGGGGTTGTGAGGTCATGTTATGGCTGTACAGGACATTGGTTAGGCCGCTTTTGGAATATTGTGTGCAATTCTGGTCTCCTTCCTATCAGAAGGATGTTGTGAAACTTGAAAGGGTTGAGAAAAGATTTATAAAGATGTTGCCAGAGTTGTAGGGTTTGAGCTACAGGGAGAGGCTGAACAGGCTGGGGCTGTTTTCCCTGGAGCATCGGAGGCTGAGGGGTGACTTTATAAAGGTTTATAAAATCATGAGGGGCATGGATATGGTAAATAGACAAGGTCTTTTCCCTGGGTCGAGGAGTCCAGAACGAGAGGGTTTAAGGTGAGAGGGAACAGATATAAAAGAGACCCAAGGGGCAACTTTTTCACGCAGAGGGTGGTGCATGTATGGAATGAGCTGCCAGAGGAAATGGTGGAGGCTGATACAATTACAACATTTAAAAGGCGTCTGGATGAGTATATGAATAGGAAGGGTTTAGAGGGATATGGGCCGGGTGCTGGCAAATGGGACTAGATTAGGTTAGAATATCTGGTCAGCATGGGCGAGTTGGACCGAAGGGTCTATTCCATGCTGTATATCTCTATGACTCTATGATGGGTAATGGAGTGGATTGACACATGGAGGTGTGATATTGTTGCCATCACAGAAATGTGGTTGAGGGAAGGGCTGATCTGGCAACTCAGCATTCCAGGGTACTGGGTCTTTGGGCAAGATAGGAGGGTGTAAAAAGGCACTATTTATTAAGGAGTCAAATGCTACAATAAGGAGAGATAATATCTTGGAAGAGTCCTCAAAAAAGGCTTTGTGGGTTGAACTTAGGAACGTTAAGGGGACAGCTAATTTACTTGGAGTGTATTATAGGTCCTCCAAGAGTTAGTGAGAAATAGTGGAGCAAATATGTAGACAGTTCACAGAGGTGTGTAAGAGTAATCATTGGGTAACGACATTAGGGCAACGTCAACTTTCCCAACATAAATTGGGATAGTCATAGTGTTAAGGGTTTGGAGCAGGCAGATTTCTTGAAATGTATCTGGGGGAGTTCCTTGTATCAAGACGTGTGGTCTCACTAACACCTTATAGAATTGTCACAACACTTTTTCACTTTTATAATCCAGTCCTTTTGCAACAAGTGCCAAGATTCCCTTATATGCTGTACCTGCGTACCCAATTCCTGCGATTCATGCACAAGGATCCCTATGTGCTGATGCACCTTGTATCTGCTTCCCATTGAAATAATAATTTGCCCTTTTACTTTTATGGCCAAAATGGATAATCTTGTACTTATTTACAATAAACTCCATCTGCCAGATTCTAACTCACCTATCAATATCCATCTGTAAACTCTTTATCTTCTCCTCAGTGCCTGCTTTCCCACCTATTTTAGTATCATCTGCGACTTTTGCTCTGTTACAATCTGTCCCTGCGTGCAGGTCATTTATATGGATTATGTCTGGTGGACGTCCGAGAACTGAGCCTTATGGCACCTCAGTGGGGTCACACTGCCATCCTGAGATGGACCCATTTATCCCCACTCTCTGCTTTCTGTCAGCCAGCCAATCCTCAATCCAAGCCAATACTCAGAGAGGGAGGGATTTTCTTATGAGGGGAGTTGGAGTAGGTCAGGCCTGTATTCACTGGGATATAAAAAATAATGAGTGGTGACCTTAATGAAGAATGGAGATTATTGGCAGAGTCTAGGATCAGAAGGTATAAACTCGGAATAAAGGCTCGCCATTTCACACAAAGATGGGGAGGGATCTCTTCTCTCAAAGGGCAGTGAATCTCTGGGATTCTTTACAACAGAGAGCTATCAAGGCTGGGTCAATAGATATATTCAAGGCTGAGACAGAGAGACTTTTAACAGTAGGGGCATTACGGGTTATGGGGAGAAAGAAAGAAATTAAAGTTGAAGATGTTTAGATGAGCCATGATCTCATTGAATACTGGGGAAGATAGAATAGGCCGAATGGCCTACTGCAGCTTCCAGGTCTAATGGTCTGATTGCCAAGGTAATCAAAATTACCCCTAGACCACGATCGTATCTGTTAAAATATTCTGGTGGAAAGGAAACTAGATGCGCATTTTAAAAAATGGAACAAAAAACAAAAAGAAATTCTTCAAATTAACAGATTAGGTAAGCTCTTCAATATCATTGCCCAGTTCTGACCGACATCAAAAAATGTTTCCATTCTGCGAGCATCAAGATAATTGATGTGAGCAAGAATTAAACTAATATTGTTTTACCTTTCCCTCTCTTCCTCACCTGATGCCCATATTTTATTCAGAAACAAAAAAAATGAAGTTGCTGGAAAAGCTCAGCAGGTCTGGCAGCATCTGTGGAGAGAAATCAAAGTTTCGGGTCCGGTGACCCTTCCTCAGAACCGGACCTGAAATGTTAACTTTGATTTGTCTTGACAGATGTGCTAGACCTGCTGAGCTTTTCCAGCAACCTCTGGTTTTGTTTCTGATTTATAGCATCCACGGTTCTTTTGGTTTTTATTTAGTGATCACTTGTCACACATTCTCAATTCTGTCTGCTCTCTCACACTCACATACTATCTCTCTCACACTCACATTCTCTCTCACACACTCACCGCCTCTCTCTCACACTCACATCGTCTCTCTCACACACATTCTCTCTCTCACACACTCACACTGTCTCTCTCACACTCATATTCTCTCTCACCCTCACATTGTCTCTCACACACTCACATTCTCCCTCACACACTCACATTGTCTCTCTCACACTCACATGCTCTCTCACACACTCACATTGTCTCTCACACACTCACATTCTCCCTCACACACACACACTCTCTCACACACTCACACACTCTCTCACACACTCACAGTCTCCCTCACACACATTCTCTCTCTCACCCTCACATTCTCCCTCACACACACACACTCTCTCACACACTCACACACTCTCTCACACACTCACAGTCTCCCTCACACACATTCTCTCTCTCACCCTCACATTCTCTCTCACACACTCACATTGTCTCTCACACACTCACATTCTCTCTCACACACTCACATTTTCCCTCACACACTCACATACTCTCTCACACACTCACAGTCTCCCTCACACACTCACGTTGTCTCTCTCACATTCACATTGTCTCTCACACACTCACATTCTCTCTCACACACATTCTCTCTCTCACCCTCACATTCTCTCTCACACACTCACATTGTCTCTCACACACTCACATTCTCTCTCACACACTCACATTTTCCCTCACACACTCACATACTCTCTCACACACTCACAGTCTCCCTCACACACTCACGTTGTCTCTCTCACATTCACATTGTCTCTCACACACTCACACTCTCTCTCACACACACATTCTCTCTCACAGACTCACATTCTTTCACACATACACACAGCGTCTCTCTCACACTCACATTCACCCTATTGCATACACATATTCTCTCCCTCACACACATGCACAATCTGTCTGCCAACACTCTCATTCTGTCTGTTTGACCCTCACATTCTCTCTCACACTCACATTCTGTTTCTCCCATACACTCAATGGATGGCAGGACACTAGGAAGCTCAGAGGAACTCAGAGATCTTTGGTGCTTGTCCACAGATGCCTGAAGAACCAATTTATAGGGTGGTAAAGAAGTCATCCAGGACGTGTCTGTTTCAGTCAAGACACAGATTATAAGAGCAGAAGATTATATTGGAACTGTATCGAACTGTTGGTGAGACCACAGTTCTGGTCAGCACACCATAGCAAGGATGTGATTGTACTGGAGGGGATGCAGAGGAGATTCACCAGGATGTTTCCTGGGATGGAGAATTTCAGCGATGGAGAGAGACGGGATAAGCTCAGGTTGCTTTCTTTGGAGCAGGGTAGGTGGAGAAGGGGTCTGATTGTGAGGGACATGGGCAAGCTGGATAGAAAGCAACAGTTCTCCTTAATTGAAGGGTCAAAGTCAAAGAGACATAATGTTAAAGTGAAAGGCAGGACATTTAGAGGGGATTTGACAAGAAAAATTTGACGCCCAGTGGGATGTAGTGGTCTGGCACTGCCCGGGAGGGTAGTTGAGGTGGGAAACATCACAACCTTTAAAATGTACTTGGATGAGCACCTGAGATATCATAACATTCAAGGCTATGGGTCTAGTGTGGGAGAGTGTAGACAGGTCAACACGGACTCAATGGGACGAAGGGCATCTTCTGTACTGTAAGATTCCACAAGGCAAATGTGCAATTCTTTGAGCCATGGATGACTTCTAGATTCTTGCACAGATTGTGATAGTTGATCGGCCATCATCATTTTGAAAAGCATAGAAGGCTTGTGGGGCCCTATAAACTCTTGAACAAACAGAACGAATCTGCAGTGTTCAGGGTCACAGAGTTCAGGTGTTAGGTTCTTAAATCACTGACTGGATGGCTGCGGTTCCTCCAAATACTGACCCAGTTTATTCTTATTATTCACTCAAGGGGGTGTGGGTGTGACTGGCTGGGCCAGCACTTCTCATCTGTCCATTCAGGAGGTGGTGGTGAGCTCTTTATGGTACCACTGCAGTCCGTGTTTGCGGATAAACCCACAGTGCTGTCAGCGAGCGAATTCCTGCCTCACCAAATACACCACCTGGCATCTTTCTCCGTACATTGAAGCTGGAAGTGGTTTAATTCACTCACAGCCCCAGAGACCCGGGTTCAATTCCCGGCTCAGGCGACTGACTGTGTGGAGTTTGCACATTCTCCCCGTGTCTGCGTGGGTTCCCTCCGGGTGCTCCGGTTTCCTCCCACAGTCCAAAAATGTGTGGGTTAGGTGAATTGGTCATGCTAAATTGCCCGTAGTGTTAGGTGCAGGGGTAAATGTAGGGCAATGGGTCTGGGTGGGTTGCTGTTTGGAGGGTCGGTGTGGACTTGTTGGGCCGAAGGGCCTGTTTCCACACTGTATGGAATCTAATCTAATCTAATAAAGCACATTCTTCTCACAAATCCTCCAAATTTTCCAAAAAATACAAGATTTAATTACTCAGGCTGTCTTATGCCAACATCAGTAATGCCTTGGGTGAATTATATTAATATAAAATCAATTAAAAGCTGAACAAATCTCTGGTCACTCACCTAAGCTCACCCACACCTATAGAGAGCAATGGATTTCCATGGCTACTAATTAATAACACAAAAAGGACATTTAATGTTTCCTTTTCGTTGTCGACTTCAAATGAGCTGCTTTTGTAAAAATGTCAGATTCTGTTCCTCTTCATTGTCAGATGAAGATCTTGAAAGATTAAGGAAGGTCAGACAGTTGCAAATTCACGTGGAATACAACTAACATGCCAAGTACTCACCAAAGCTGCAGCTGTCTTGTGTTGCCTTGAGCATGTGGTGGCTCTCTGATTCACACCTTGGCCAACAGCACTCAGTCAGGGGACATCCATTGCGATACGTTTGTGTTTAATCCCCCTCGTGACCTCTGACACCCCCCAGCTCTGGCATACAGTCTTCTCAGCTTTATTAATATGAGCCAGAGAATGGAGTCAGTGTTGAACTTGGATAAGCACCTCAGCTGGAGTATTGTGTACAGGGTAAAAACAATGACTGCAGATGCTGGAAACCAGATTCTGGATTAGTGGTGCTGGAAGAGCACAGCAGTTCAGGCAGCATCCAAGTAGCTTCGAAATCGACGTTTCGGGCAAAAGCCCTTCATTGTGTACAGGTATGGGTGTTGCATTATGGGAAGGATGTGAATGCGTTAAGAGAGGGTACAGAAGCGATTTACCCCCAGTATGGCTCCAGGAATATGAAACCGTCCATGGGTTGAAGAAGCTGGGGTTGTTCTCCTTGGAGAGAAACTGAGAGGAGATTTGGTGGAGATTCTGAGCAGGCTCGATAGATTAGGCAGGGAGAAGCACTTCCTGCATGTTCAAGGAGCAAAAATGAGAAGGCTTGGTGGATAAAACTGCTGCCTCACAGCACCAGGGACCTGGGTTCGATTCCTGCCTCAGGCGACTGTCTGTTTGGAGTTTGCACATTCTCCTCGTGTTTGCGTGGGTTTCCTCCGGGTGCTCTGGTTTCCTCCCACAGTCCAAAGATGTGCAGGTTAGGTGGGTGGTCATGATAAATTACCCATAGTGTTCAAGGATGTGTAGGTTAGGGGTAAATGAAAAGTAATAAGTGAGGGGAATGGGTCTGGCTGGGTTACTCTTCAGGGGGTCAGTGTGGACTTGTTGGGCCAAATGGTCTGTCTCCACACTGTAGGGGTTCTTCTATTCTATGTGAAAACAAACCTTTCCATTCCATTGGGGTCTGGGGTGCGCTGCCTGGAAATGTGGAGGCAGGTTCAATTGAGGCATTACAGGTGCCGTTAGATGGTTATTTGGGTAAAATGGCACACAGGGATATGGGGGAAAGGGAGGAGATTGGTACGCGGCAGGAGATTGGCATGAGGCAATAGAACTAGAGTAGGCACGATGGGCCGAATGGTCTCTTTCAGCTCCACAACAATATTGTGATGTTGTATTTGCATCTAGGCCTCCAGAGTATCTGCCCTCTTACAACTCCAGTCCCCCAAGCTTCCCCGGTTTGCATAGGATGGCCGCAGGTTTTCAGCTACATGGAGCCAAGTCTCTGGAGATGCCCCACACTGAATCTCTCTGTCCTCCTCCTCCTCGATGTCCCTCAGAACTTACTGCTCCAACCTGCTTTCTATTTTCACCTGCCAACGTGGGGCTTGCGATCACCCCTTGTGAGATGCACCTGGAGGCTTTGATCGGGTGAAAAGGCGCTACATAAATGCAAGGGCTTTTCTTTCCGTGCTACCTTGGTTTTGCCTTAAGCTAGCCAATCATAATATCGCAAGTAATGCAGAGGCAGGAGTGAGGCAGCCTGTCGGACTGGTATTAACTCTTGGTGCGTGTTGAGAGGTGGAGGGTCTGGACTGACCAATAGGCACCTGGACCACCCATCGGGCGTGTGGCACAGGAGGTTTTGGACCTTGCTTGGATGACCACCCACAAATGCCCAGCGTTGGCCAGTGCAGAGCGCTCAGCCTTGATGGTGAGTGGTCAGTCAGGGCGTTAGCAGGGGCCTAAGGAAACTTCTGGAACAAGGCACATCGGTGTTTCAGGGAGAGGCCAGTGGGGGAGACATATCTTTGAGTTGGGGAGAGTGAGAGAAAAGGAGGTCAGGTGAGGGAACATACCACAGCGGCCGTGGGCCCTCCTTCCTTCTCTGAGCCAGATTTCTGAACCTGGGGTGGCAGGACTGAAGAGACACTGGATCGGTTAGTTCAATATTCAAAGGACTTTAGGAGAATGAGGGTTGGAATCTCACAGAAACCTCTACGTTCTACCAGGGCCAGACAGAGTAAAGACAAGAAGGATGTTCCTAATCACCAGGGAGTCCAGGACTAGGGGTAATGTTCAGGCCCATTAGGACTGAACAGAGCTGAAGTTTCTTCACCCAGTGTGCCTGAGGAATTCTCTACCTGAAGAAACAATTGAGGCTAAATGTGGGGGCACAGAGAAGAGCACTAAGAGGATATTAAACTGTAGAAAGTGGTCAGTTTAACATCTCTCCTTTTGTTTTGTTGCATGTCTCAAGGTGTGTAAGCATCTCTGGTGTGTGTACACGGCAGTAATTAAAGCTCCTGGCAGGAAAGAGGCTGGGGAAGGCCGGGCAGTGTGGGCGTGCAACCAGTCCTCACCCAGCCTTCCCACCTGCTCATTGGCTGAGTTTGGACCATGTATGAGGGGATATAAGATGTCAACTTCGCCTCCCTGTTCAGACAGACAAAGAGTAATCTCGCAAGGAGGGGGAAGTTTGCATTCTGGAAATCTAAGGTCAGAGCAGGCCAAGGGACTTTTTGTCTTTTGTCACCCATACCTGCTTTGTAATGTATTTAAGCAAACCATTTCTATCAGCATCATAGAGTCATTCGACAGACCATTTGATCCGATCAGTCCCTGCCGAACATAATCCCAGACTAAATCAGTCCCACCTGCCTGCACTTGGCACATATCCCTCCAAAGATTTCTTATTCATATACTTATCCAAAGGTCTTTTAAACATTGTCACTGTACCCGCATCCATCACTTCCTCTGGACATTCATCCCACACACAAACCACATTCTGTGTAAAAAGGTTCCCCTCATGTCCTTTTTTAAATCTTTCCCCTCTCACCTTAAAAATATGCCCAGCCCTGGCCTTGAAATCTCCAGCCCTCAGGAAAAGACACCTACCATTCACCTTAACGCTACCCCTCGCGATTACATAAACCCCAACAAGGTCACACCTCAACCTCCTATGCTCCAGTGAAACATGTCCCAGTCTCAGAACAATCCAGAGGACTCTTAAACCAGCACAAACTGGAGACTGATCATTCCCACCCCTTCTCAACCCCCCAGGACTCCCACCCTCAGCTTGAAGTAAATAATTACCAACATCAACACCCCTCAGGTGGGGTCTCTCGCCTGTTGCACCTCAATATCTATAGCAGGAATTCATCAATTTTTGAACCGACAGGACACACATCTGGAGTAAGTGGGACATTAATCCAGGCTTCCTCGCTCAGAGATGGGAATACTAGAACTGCATCCCAAGACTGGCAGCTGTTACTGAACAGTTCTGTGTGGGAATTCTTTCCCTTGGTGTTTTTTAATCATTTCCCTTGTTCCTACCAGAAGTGTTTTTACCAGGAGCTTGACTGATCAACGTCTTGAAGATGCTTCTTGTAGTTGATTTTCATCATGGCCCACAAGCTGCGACCAATTCCCTCCCCCCTCCCCCCACCACATCAATCAATGAGACTTCCAAGCAGAATAACAGACAGGGGGCAGGTAGCTGAAGGCAGACACTTGATAAAGCACTGACTGAAGAGCAAACAGGGGATAGAGGGTGATGGAAGGTGCACCCTGTATGTTGGGTTAAGGCACGGTCAGCCATGTCCAGTCAGCGATTACAAGAAACTGTGTGCAATGAACTGATGAATGTTTTACTCTTGATATAATTTCACTGACTGTCAGTGCAGAGACTAAAGCTTTAATGGGGAGTAATTGGTGCTTTCCCAAGATAATTAGGAAGGAGTCATTCCATCTTCATTCAGTCATCTATAACATACAGCCCACAACCTGGCTTATTGTACCATCCTGTTGGTTTTTAATTAGAGTCATCATTTCATGGATTAAGTGCTGTTCTTGTCAGCAAGCTCAAATCTACTCTTTACTATTAGCCATAGACATATACAGCACAGAAACAGAACCTTCGGTCCAACTTGGCTATGCCAACCAGACATCCTAAATTAATCCATTTGCCAGCCCTTGCCATATCCCTCTAAACCCTTCCTATCCATATACCAATCCAGATGCCTTTTAACTGTTGTAATTGTACCAGCCTCCACCACTTCCTCTGGCATCTCATTCCATACATGCACCACCCTCTGTGTGAAAAGTTGCCCCTTAGGTCCCTTTTAAATCTTGCCCCTTTCACCTTAAACCTATGCCCTCTAGTTTTGGACTCCCCTACCCTGGGAAAAATGACCTTTGCTGTTCACCCTATTCATGCCCATCATGATTTTGTAGACCTCTATAAGGTCACCCCTCAGCTTCTGATGCTCCAGGGAAACCAGCCCCCAGCCTATTCACCCTGTCTCGAGAGCTCAAACCCTGGCAACATCCTTGTAAATCTTTTCCGAACCCTTTCAAGTTTCACAACGTCCTTCCTTTAGCTACTTTGAACCCGTGACCTCCTCAGTCTTCTTGTCCTGTTTACCTTGAGCCAAGGTTTACCTACCCATAGTGGCGTGTTGGTTCCAACAACAACCTTACGTAGCACCTTTAATGCAGTTGAGATATTTTATTCCTACAATAAAGAGAAATTCCAAGGGGTGGACCCTCATTTGTGTTTCCCTAAAGAAGTTAAATAACTGGTCAGAATACAAAGTGACTTACTAAAATGTTAATCAGAACTAATAATTGAGAGTATGAGGGGAAGCTAGAAATGTAACAACAGATAGTAAGAGTTTCTATAGATACATGAAGAGGAAGTAAAGTGAGTGTTGGTTCTTTAGGGTGAGAATGGGATGCTACTAGTGGATCATAAAGAAATGGTGCTTGTAATAAAGAAATATTTTGCTTCTGTCTTTACAATGGAGGATACAAAAAAAACCTCAAAAATAGCAGCAATTCAGCAGGTTGAAGGAAGCAAGGAACTTGACCAAATTATAATCAAGAAGGAAGTAGTATTGAGCAAACTGCTGGGGCTGCAGGTTGGCAAATACCTTGGTGCTGATGAACTTTATTCCTGGATCTTAACAGAGATGGTAAATGAGAGAGAGATTCCAAAAGGGTCAGCACGCTTTTTGTGAACGAAAGGTCATGCTTAACCAACTTATCGATATTCTTTGAAAGTGTAACATGTGCTGTGGGTAAGGGGGATGGGCCTTGGATTTCCAGAAGGTATTTGCCAAGGTTTCACATAAAAGGTTACTGCACAAAGTCGGAGCTCAGGGTGTTTGAGTAAAAAATGGTACAGGCAGAAGATTGGCTGGCTGGCAGAAGATAGAGTATTCATAAATGGGTGTTTTTCCGATTGGCAGGATGTAGCATCTGGAGTCTCACAGAGGCCTGTGTTAGGCCTTAACGTTTTGATGACTGATGGGAGGGATTTTAACCCTACGACGAATCCTGTTGCAAGTTATGCCTACCTTGAAGAAGTTCTCCTCCTCTCTCCACAAGAATCTCAGAGAGTCTCTCTCTCTCACTGCAACCCCCTGGTCACCAGTTTCCTCATTTCCCCTCCCCCCACCTTACCCCAGTTCCAACCTTCCAGCTCAGCGCTGTCCTCATGACCTGTCCTACCTGCCAATCTCCCTTCCCACCTATCCACTTCGCTCTCCCCTCTGACCTGTCACCTCCATCCCCACCCCCATTCACCTGTTGTACTCCTTGCTACCTTCTCCCCAGCCCCACGCCCCACCTCCCACCCCCATTTATCTCTCCACTCTGGAGGCTCCCTGCCTCTATTCCCGATGAAGGGCTTTTGCCCAAAACATTGATCTTCCTGCACCTCGGATGCTGCCTGACCTGCTGTGCTTTTCCAGCACCACTCTAATCTAAACTCTGGTTTCCAGCATCTGCAGTCTTCACTTTTGCCTGCCTTGATGGGAGGGAAGGACAAGCACATAGCTCTAAATGAAAGATGAGATAACAAGGATGCAAATTGATATAGATAGGTTAAATGACTGAGTGAATTCAGACAGATAGAGGTCCACGTGGGAAAATATGGAGTTACTCACTTTGTCAAGAAGATTCAAAAAACAGATCATTGGTTAAACAGTGAAAGACTGCAGAATTCCAGGAGACAAAGGGATCTAAATGTTGTAGCCATATGAATGATTAAGAAGCTCATAGAACACTATCTTTTATTACAAGAGAAATTGAATATAAAAATAAAGATGGTATGCTTCAGTTATACAGGACATTATTGACATCACATCTATGTGCACTTTTAGTCTCCTTATTCAAGGAATGAGGTAAATACGTCAGAAATTATTTTTGAGGAGATTTTCTCGAACACAGGGATTGGAAGGGTGTGTCTGAGTGGGACCCTCTTCCGAGGGTCATTGTGGAGTTGATGGGCTGAATGGCCTGCTTCCACACTGTCGGGATTCTATGAAACCAAGAGAGACCAGAAGAACAATGGAAGTGTGAAAGGTGTCCACAGGGTGTAGCCAAGCTGAATAGAACAGGGCTTTTAAGGACGGTTGGATAAACATGTGAAAGAAAGGAGAGTTATAGAGGTCTTTCGGCCCATTATGTCCTGACCGGTCATCAAGCTACTATCATCCCATTTCCCAGCACTTGGCCTCTCGCCTTGCATGCTATGATTTTCAAGTGTTCATCTAAATACTTGATAATTGTTCTCACCTCTACCAACACTTGCACGCACTGAGTTCCAGACACCCACCAGCCTCTGGATGAAAAGCATTTTCCTCAAATCCCATCTAAACATTGGTCCTTACCTTTGTATTGATCCCTCTACTAAAGGGAAAGACTTTATCCTGTCTACTGTAACTATGCCCCTCAGAACTTTACGCACCTCAATCAGGTCCCTCCCACTTCCCTCCTCTGCTCTGAGGTAAACAGCCCCAAGGCTATCCAGTCTCTCCTCAGAGCCAACTCACTCCATCCCAGGCAACATCTGGTGAACCTCCTCTGCACCCCCTCTAGTGCAATCCCATCCTTTCTATAGAATATAATGTAACGTCATAAACAGAAGGATATTCAGGTAGAGGGAAGTGAAGGAGGATTGGGCAGAGGTTTATGTGGGGCATAAACTGGCCAGCATGGACCAGTTGGGCCAAAAGGTCACACGCTGTACTATCAATTTGATGTAATAGAGGCATAGAGGTCCACAGTACAGAAAAAGGCTGTTCAGCCCGTCAAGTCAATGCTGGTGAAAAACAAGCACCTACTGCCATTTTCCCAGCACTAGGCCAACAGCCTTGTTTGCCTTGACATCGCAAGTGTAAGTTCTGCAGAAAGTTTCCAGCTGCAAACTGCTGGTATAATTTGAGAATAAGAGAAGACGCCAATAACTTTTGCTCGTTTTTCCAGGTACTCAACCTCTTCCTTGCCTTGCTCCTGAGCTCCTTCAGTGCAGACAACCTCAGCTCTCCAGACGAGGACGGGGAGATGAACAATCTCCAGATTGCCTTGGCCCGCATCCATCGCGGCATCAGGTACCTAAAGAGGGCCATCGGCGAATCCTTCCAGAGCTTCTGCAAGGGGGCTGAGCCCTCAGTGGAGGGGAAGGCCATGATGGAGCTCCCAACCTATGTCTTCAATCACACAGGCACTGAGAAAGGGAAAGAGTCGGAGTACAAGGACGGGAATGGGACAGCCAGTGGTATTGGGAATAACAGCACGGCCATGGGCAGGATGAACGAATCCATGGCCAATTACTTCAAAATGGCCGACGGCGTGCCCATAGCAGTTATTGAACCGGAGTTAGAGTTTGTCGAAGAGGAGGAACAAAGCACCTTCACGGAAGTGGCAGTCAACGAGGAGGTAAGAACATGGCCCTTTCTTGACTGGGGCTCTTCGATTTCTTCAGGTGGGAGAAAGAAGGGGACTTTGGGTTCTGGGTCTCTGAAGCTCATACCTTCACCTCCTGCCCGGCTCCGTGGAAGATTAATTAGTAGAGGTTAATTAATTTGACTCTTCAGCAGCTCCTGCCATCTGGTGACAGGACCACAAAGACACTGTCGATGAACAGTTTCTATTCCCCAGTGTTTTCTCATTGCATTCGGAGTTGCAGGGGTCAGACTAACAATCCAGAGGAAAACCAAAAGAACTGCAGATGCTGTAAATCAGAAACAAAAATGGAGGTTGCTGGAAACACTCAGCTGATCTGGCAGCATCGGTGAAGTAAAATCAGGGTGAACGTTTCCGGTCCAGAGACCCTTCCTCAGCTGATTTATTGTCCGTTCCTAAATGCCCAGAGAGCAGTTAAGACTCAACCAAATTGCTGTGAGTCTGGAGTCACATGTCGGCCAGACCGAGTAAGGACTGCAGAGTTCCTTCCCTAAAACATGCCGGATGGGTGTTTTTTTTTTATCCCACCTGACAGTCACCACTTATCTAGCTTTTAATTATAAACTGAAATTCAACTTGTGCAATCTGGGATTTGAATTTACGTCTCCAGCCTGAGGCTCTGGAGTGACATTACCATCGTTTTTAAAGGGAAATGGGTAAGTGCCTGAAGGGAAAAGGGCTACAGGACCAAAGCGAGGTAGTGAGACGAGCTGAGTAGCTCTTGTAGAGGGCTGGCACAGGTGTGATGGGCCAAATGGCCTCTGTCTGTGCTGAGGTAAAAACAATGACTGCAGATGCTGGAAACCAGAGTCTAGATACTGCTCCTCGGATGCTGCCTGAACTGCTGTGCTTTTCCAGCACCACTCTAATCTAGACTCTGCCTGCGCTGAAGCCATTCTAGGCGAAAGTGAGGACTGCAGATGCTGGACATTAGAGTCGAGAGTGTGGTGCTGGAAAAGCACAGCAGGTCAGGCAGTAACCTCGGATGCTGCCTGACCTGCTGCGCTTTTCCAGCACCACAGTCTCGACTGAAGCCATTCTATGCTGAGCGGCCTGTGATCCCATTGTCGAAGTTGGTTTATGCTGGAACTCTGTGTGTTTTTCCAGGTGGGCCTTTTGACGTCTTCCTTGCTTCCTGCAACCCTCCTGCTTTTCTCTATCCCCTTCAGTCCCATTTATCCGACAGTCCCACAGCCAGCCTGAACGTCCACAGGCCAGGAGCTTGATCTCCCAGTCGGCTGCTCAGTCTGAGACTCCAGCAAGTTGACCTGAAACTGACAGGCAGCCGGTTGACTGGGGAACAATGAGTTGGCAGGTATTCGCCATCAGGCAAATATTTGCACAGCACCCCGGCCCTTGCTGGGGTCGGCAGCTGGGTTCTGACAATGAAAGCACCACAATAGCGGAGTCACTATAAACGGCTGCGGCATAGCCTTGTATATTGTGTGCAGGTCATATACTCAAATATTTGTTTGAGTGGAGATTAATTTTTAAAGGGAGATTATTGTCAATTGACAGACTATTGGAAGGGTAATTGAATTTGTTGGTAATTAGAAACAGCCGCACTGTTATGACTGAGTTATTCATCATTTCTCTCGCTCCCAGCTGACTGTATTTTCGGTTGAATGCAAAGACTAGTGATTCAGGGACGTCCTCCCTGTGTCTAGGTAAGGGTTTGGCTCCATTCCAGGAAATTTGCGCTCTTAGAGACAGCTGGGCACAACTCCAAAGCAAGCGTGAACAAGCAAAGGGGGTAGGTCTGCGCCAGTCAGAATGGGAAGTGGATTCAGCCAGTTCGCTTGTTCTGAAACCACACCCTAACTAGCCAGCCACAGGAGCTAAGCAGCCACTTCCCTGGGTTCACGAACTATCAGGGAAGGTCTCCCGCCCCAGGCCCTGGTTCTGGACCAGGCTGATTGGCCTCTGCCGAAGTTTTGCTATCCCTCACGGTTACATTAGGAAGAGAATCAAAGGGTATGGGGAAAAGGCAAGAAAATGGAGGTGAGGATAATCAGATCAGACATGATATCATTGAATGGCAGAGCAGATAGGATGGGCTGAATGGCCTACTTCTACTCTTAAATTCTTAACATTTGGGTCCATATCTATTTGTCATAGAGTCAAACAGCACTGAAACAGACCCTTCAGTCCAACCAGTCCATGCCGACCGTAATCCCAAACTAAACTAGTCCCACCTGTCTGCACTTGGCCCATATCCCTCCAAACATTTCTTACGCATGTCTTTTAAATGCCTTAATGTCTTTTAAATGTAACTGTGCCAGCATCCACTGGAAGGTCATTCCATTTACGCACCACTCTCCGTGTAAAAAAAGTTGCCCCTCACGTCTTTTTTAAGGATTGACTGACAGGGGGCGCTGATCAACTCGGGTGTTGTTCAGGGTAACACTGACATTGTGGGGTTGGATTTGCCCCTGTTGCCTGTGTCACTCTGGGTCTGACTCCTCTCTCTGCTCTGCCACAAGCCATCAGGCAGTGATTTGTTCAGAATTGAAGATGTTCTCTGGAGAAGAAGCTGAGGGGATTTAATAAAGGCATTTAAGGGTTTGAAGCGTTCAGAGATTTTAAATTATTCTTGAGATGTGGGCTTTGGAGATTGGTCCAGCACTTATTGCCCGTCTCTAGTTGCCCCTTGAGAAGGTGGGGGTGAGCTGCCTTCTTGAACTGCTGCAGTCCACGTGCTGTGGGTTGACCCACATTGACCTTAGGGAGGGAATTCCAGGACCTTGACCCAGTGACAGCGAAAGAACAGTGATATTTTTCCAAGTCAGGATGGTGCAGGCTTGGAGGGGGATTTGGAGCTCGTGGTGTTCCCATGTATCTGCTGCCCTTGTCATTCTAGATGGAACTAGTCGTCGATTTGGAAAGTGGTGTCTGAAGATCTTTGGTGAAATTCTGCAGTGCATCATAGATAGTGTATATTGCTGTTGCTGGACATCGATGGTGGAGAGAGTGGATGTTTGTGGATGTGGTGCCAATTAAGCGGGCTGCTTTGTCCTGGATGGTGTCAAGCTTCTTGAGTGTTGTTGGGACTGCTCCCATCCAGGCAAGCATGGAGTATTCCATCACATTCCTGACTTGTGCCTTGGAGATGGTGGACAGGCTTTGGGGAGTCAGGAGGTGGGTTACTCACTGCAAGATTCTTAGCCTCTGACCTGCTCTTGTAGTCACTGTGTTTATGTGGTGAGTCCATTGAGTTTCTGATCAATGGTAACCCTCCAGGATTTGATCATAGGGGAATCCAGTGATGGTAACACCATTGAATGTGAAGGGGAATAGCAAATTGCATTTCTGGTCAATGCTGTCTCCAGGGTGCTGGTAGTTAGAGTGTCAGTGATGGTAACACCATTGAATGTCATGGAGAATATCAGCAGTGAGGAAGGGGGTAGCAATCAGAGGACATCGATATATTATAGCCAGAGGTGAGGCCAAGACAAATCATTCAGTGCAGATTTGCTAACAACTTTGGGAAATAAAGTGTTTGAATGGGAAATGAGTCAGGGGGTGGGTGGGAGCGGGTAGGACAAATTGAATAGCACTTTTAAAGGGCCAGCACAGGCACAGAGGACCAAAGGGGTAGCCATGGGCACCCGTATGGGTCCCAGCTATGCCTGTCTCTTTGTTGGCTACGTAGAACAGTCCATCTTCTGTAGTTACACTGGCGCTACTCCCCATCTCGTCCTCCGTTACATTGATGACTGCATTGGCACCACCTTGTGCTCCCGTGAGGAGGTTGAGCAGTTCATCAACTTCACCAACACATTCCACCCTGACCTTAAATTTACCTGGACTATCTCTGACACCTCCCTCCCCTTCCTGGACCTCTCCATCTCCATTAATGACGAATGACTTGACACTGACATTTTTTACAAACCCACCCACTCCCACAGCTACTTGGATTACACCTCTTCCCACCCTACCTCCTGCAAAAATGCCATCCCGTACTCTCAATTCCTCCGCCTGTGCCATATCTGCTCCCAGGAGGACCAGTTCCACCACAGAACACACCATATGGCCTCCTTCTTTAGAGAACGCAATTTCCCTTCCCACGTGGTTAGAGATGCCCTCCAACGCATCTCGTCTACATCCCGCACCTCTGCCCTCAGACCCCACCCCTCCAACCATAACAAGGACAGAACGCCCCTGGTGCTCACCTTCCACCCTACAAACCTTCGCATAAACCAAATCATCCATCGACATTTCCGACACCTCCAAACAGACCCCACC
This sequence comes from Chiloscyllium punctatum, assembly GCF_047496795.1. Classification (NCBI taxonomy): domain Eukaryota; kingdom Metazoa; phylum Chordata; class Chondrichthyes; order Orectolobiformes; family Hemiscylliidae; genus Chiloscyllium; species Chiloscyllium punctatum. Next base: position 116,118,934 of record NC_092746.1, read on the forward strand.
ACCAGGGATATATTTCCCTCCCCACCCCTTTCCGCCTTCTGCAAAGACCGTTCCCTCCATGACTACCTGGTCAGGTCCACGCACCCCTACAAACCACCCTCCCATCCCCTGCCACCGCAGGAACTGTAAAACCTGTGCCCACACCTCCTCCCTCACCTCTATCCAAGGCCTTAAAGGAGCCTTCCACATCCATCAAAGTTTGACCTGTACATCCACCAATATCATTTATTGTATCCATTGCTCCCAATGCGGTCTCCTCTACATTGGGGAGACTGGGCGCCTCCTAGCAGAGCGCTTTAGGGAACATCTCCAGGACACTCACACCAATCAACCACACCGCCCCGTGGCCCAACATTTCAACTCCCCCTCCCACTCTGCCGAGGACATGGAGGTCCTGGGCCTCCTTCACCGCCGCTCCCTCACCACCAGACGTCTGGAGGAAGAACGCCTCATCTTCTGCCTCGGAACACTTCAACCTCAGGGCATCAATGTGGAATTCAACAGTTTCCTCATTTCCCCTTCCCCCACCTCACCCTAGTTCCAAACTTCCAGCTCAGCACTGTCCCCATGACTTGTCCTACCTGCCTATCTTCTTTTCCACCTATCCACTCCACCCTCTCCTCCTTGACCTATCACCTTCATCCCCTCCCCCACTCACCTATTGTACTCTATGCTTCTTTCTCCCCACCCCCACCTTCCTCTCACTTATCTCTCCACCCTTCAGGCTCACTGCCTTTATTCCTGATGAAGGGCTTTTGCCCGAAACGTCGATTTTACTGCTCCTCGGATGCTGCCTGAACTGCTGTGCTTTTCCAGCACCACTAATCCAGAATCTGGTTTCCAGCCTCTGCAGTCATTGTTTTTACCAGGCACAGAGGGCCGAGTGGTCTCTGGCTGTGCTGTAAGGTTACAAGAGTTTGTAACAAAGAGCCGCTGGGGAGTTCAGGAAGTGGTGTCTGAGAGGCAGCATTGTCCAGGGTTGAGTTGACTTGCATAGCCTCACAATGCACAGCAGGTGTGTTATTGAAGGCGTGACAGATGCTTTCATCTGTGCCACTTGACATGAATGAGAACAAGCACAGTTTAACAGGAGCACGCAGCTGGTAAATGGCTGCATCAACCAGCTTCTCCTCCATGGAAAATGATTTGTTTTTCTCCCACTGTTCAGTGCAACCATTTCTCTGGCTGTTCATGTTAAAGTGAGTCATGTAAAAAGAGGGTTTTTTTAAAAATCAATTTAACTTGACTTTTCAATTACCTGGGACTCCAATATTTCCCTGGCCCATTTTATTTTGTTAAAGAGTCATGGAGCTGTATAGCACAGAAACAGACCCTTCAGCCCAACGTGTGCATGCCGACCTCGTATCCTAACCTAATCTAGTCCCATTTGCCAGCATTTGGACAATATCCCTCTAACCCCTTCCTATTCATATACCCAACCAGATGCCTTTTAAGTGTTGCAATTGTACCAGCCTCCACCACTTCCTCTGGAAGATCATTCCACACACGCACAAACCTCTGTGTGAAAAAGTTGCCCCTTTGGTCCCATTGTTAAGAAGCAGAATGCAAGCCTGCAGAAACATTGAAATGAGTCAATGAGATAAGGAGACAGTCCTTGATTTTGTATCTTTGGGCTTCAGTGGTGACTGTCATTCTGTTACGCCTCTGAATCCCCAAGGTTTCCTCACTCATTCCTTGCTTAAATAGTGAAGTTCCTTTTGGCCAGGATCATTCCAGAGTCTACAGAATTGTGAGGGATGACCACCTTTAACTCTACAGCCAGGTCACTCAGCACTCTAGGTGCAGTTCCCCATTTTCACTAGTCCCAAGGTCCCTACTGTGGAGACAAACATAACATATTTTGTCTAATTTCTCTCTGCCAAGTATTTATCCCCCATGATAAAATCTCCTGCCTCTGCTTGTAATCATGTATCTTTGCTAATTCTACTTTTCTATAGTAATTTTACAGTTTATTTTTTATATTTGTCACTACTTGACTCTCATAATTTATTTCCCTTTTCTTCATCTGTTCCTTGGCCTTCATTTGCAGAATTCTAAAATTCTCCACAATCCTCAGGTTTACCATTTTACTTTACAACTTTATATGCCTTTTCCTTTGGTCTAATACAATCCTTGATTTTTCTTTTGTCAGCCACACTGGATACTTTCATTGCTTCTGTGCACTAAAGGAATGCAGTTTTCATTGTAAACCACATACTAGTTCTTTAAGAGAATAGTTGCTCAGGCTAGGAACAAATTAAGTCAAAACAGAAAATGAAGAGAATATGATCCTCTTAAAATGATGAGGCTCTGTTTGATATTTTAATGCTTTTATTTCTTGCATTGTTCAGTTGTCTACTCTCTCGGATTAACCTGTCTCTATCAATTAATTATTCTATTAGTTACTAAAGACAATGGTGATAAGGAAAACAGGCAGCTTAACCAAACATAGAGGTCAAAGCTGACTTGATGTCACCTCCACAGATACATACAGCCAGAATTGGAGACCGTGTTACCTTGTTAATTGTTTTTGTCTTTGGTTGCCTGAAATAAGGCATGGCAGTGCAGAATACTCAGGACATTCAATCTAATTCACAGTGGGATGAAATACGCTCAGGTCCAACAGGAGGCTAGTGAAGCCTTGTGTAGAGACCTTTAGCCCATGTGAGCGTGCTCGTGATTGTTTGATACTGACCTGCTTTTCCCATCCCATGGTCTCTGATTCGAAGCCACTATTCTATCCATCCAGTGAAAGCATAAACAAGATTCCACAGGATTACTATCGGGGAATTGACTTTGAAATGGCAATTTTTACAGCATCTTATACGACTGCCCCTCAACCCTATCCCGAGCCTCACATTCTCATCTCTCACACACACTCACTCACTCTCACACAGATACACACACACACTTACTCACTCACACAGACACAGACGGTCACACACATACAGACACATGAACACAGATTCACACACACATTTACAGACACAACCCACACTCACACACACACACACCCACACACACACACGCGCGCACACACACACACAATTACACACACACACATCCACACACACACGCACCCCCACACACACACACACCCACACACACACCCACACACACACAGACACACACACCCACACACACACACACAGATCCACACACACACACACTCACACATACACACCCACACACACCCACACACACACCCACACCCACACATACCCCCCCACACACCCACGCACACACCCACCCACACACACACAGACACACACACATACACACACACATGTACACACATACAGACACACACCCACACACACAGACACACACACACATACACTCACACACACACAGACACACACACACATATACACACACAAACACCCACACACAAACACACACCCACACCCACACACCCACACACACTCTCTCTCACACTCACCCACTCACACACACACACACACACAGACACACACCCACACACACCCACACACACAGACACACACACACCCACACACACACACACCCACACGCAGACAGACACACACACCCACACATACAGACACACACACACATACACACACACACTCTCACACGCACACACACACACCCAGATACACACACACATACCCACACACACACAATCTCTCTGTCTCTCACACACACACACACACACACACACATACACACATACACACACACACACCCAGACACACACACACATACCCACACACACACACACACACAGTCTCTCTCTCTCTCTCACACACACACACACTTGTTGGTTGGCAGGAAGAAAAAGCCTCTCTAAGTCTGAAAATGGTACATCCTCAGAAGCACCATCCCTCAGATCAAGCTTGTTCATTCTCTCAGAAGGTCCCGTGGTATTTTTTGATGATCACCATTTATTCCTCAACACTTAACATCATGAAAACAGCTGATCTGATCAATATCAGAGAGCTGTCTGTGGGAGCTTGCTGTGCACAGAATGACATGTTGCATTTCCTGCTTGATAAGCTGTGCCTGTGCTTTCAATGTACCCTCCATTAGCTGTAAAGGACTGAAGAATGTCTTCAATTGATGAGAGTCGCTATAAAAATGCAGATCTTTCCTTGTCTGTTCCCTCCATTCCCATTATGCCCTCAGTAAAACAACCCTCTGCATTGCGAATGCAAGGAAACAGGATTTGTCAAAATGCAACTGGCTTCTGACCTGATTACAGGAATTTTTCCAGGAATCTCTCTGTGACTTGGCATCTTTGCCGAGCTTTCTCATACATCTTTGATGCCAAAAAAAGTGACTGAACGGAGGAACTCAGGAAATGGCAATGATGTTGAAATGGGAACAATGTGCAAGGGTGTGGGGAAGGGCACTGAGTTGTGATGTTTATTTTGAGGACATGATGGGCTGAATGGCCTCCTTCTGTTCCACAACACTTTTGTGATTCTGTATTGAACAAATTTCATGTGTCTATCTTCACTGTAAAAGAGGCAAGTGACAAAACCGAAACAGAGGGTAACTCCCTCCCTAGTTTTGGGAATGGTCCCAGCACACAGAGAGTGGTTCGTGTGGAATAAACTTCCTGAGGAAGTGGTGGATGCAGATACGTTCACAATGTTTAAAGATATTTAGATAAGTACATGAGTAAGAAATGCTTGGAGGGATGTCAGCCAGGATCAGACAGGTGGGACTACATCGAACATAGAACATAGAACATTACAGCGCAGTACAGGCCCTTCGGCCCTCGATATTGTGCCGACCTGTCATACCAATCTGAAGCCCATCTAACCTACACTATTCCACGTACGTCCATACGCTTGTCCAAAGACGAATTAAATGTACTTAAAGTTGGCGAATCTACTACTGTTGCAGGCAAAACATTCCATTCCCGTACTACTCTCTGTGTAAAGAAACTACCTCTGACATCTGTCCTATATCTATCACCACTCAATTTAAAGCTATGCCCCCTCGTGCTCGCCGTCACCGTACTTGGAAAAAGGCTCTCCCTGTCCACCCTATCTAACCCTCTGATTATCTTATATGTTTCTATTAAGTCACCTCTCAACCTTCTTCTCTCCAACAAAAACAGCCTCAAGTCCCTCAGCCTTTCCTCGTAAGACCTTCCCTCCATACCAGGCAACATCCTAGTAAATCTCCTCTGCACCCTTTCCAAAGCTTCCACATCCTTCTTATAATGTGGTGACCAGAACTGTACACAATACTCCAAGCACAGCTGCACCAGAGTTTTGTACAGCTGTAGCATAACCTCATGGTTCCGGAACTCGATCCCTCTATTAATAAAAGCTAAAACACTGTATGCCTCCTTAACAACCCTGTCAACCTGGGTGGCAACTTTCAAGGTTGAGTTTGAGATCATGGTTGGCATGGACTGGTTGGACCGAAGGGTCTGTCTCTGTGCTGTGTGACTCAATGATTCAAGGGATGCAGGTGAGGGGAAACAAAGGAATTATTAGCCTGAAATCAGTCATTGGGGAATTGCTGGAATCTACTCTTGAGGAACTCTTACTGATACACTTCGGCAAACTTCAGGTAATTAGATCAAATTAATATGGTTTTACAAAAGCGAAAGGCTGCCTGACAAATGTCCTGCAGGTTTTCAAAGATGTAACCGGTTGTGCAAAGAGATCCACGAGGTGTACTTAACAGGGAGTTTCAAAAGGCTTTAATAAGGTTCCACACAAAATGTTAGGGGCTCATGGAGTTAATTAAAATTAATTCATGGGAAATCACTGCCTTGGCAGCATTTATTGCCCATCCCTAATTGCCCAGAGGGCTGTTAATTGTCAACCGTATTGCTGTGTGTCTGGAATCAAGATTAGAGTGGTGCTGGAAAAGCACAGCAGGTTAGGCAGCATCTGAAGAGCAGGAAAATCGACATATCAGGCAAAAGCCCTTCATCAGGAATTGGGCTTTTGCCCGAAACAATGATTTTCCTGCTCCTCGGATACTGCCTGACCTGCCGTGCTTTTCCAGCACTACTCTAACCTTGACTGATCTCCAGCATCTGCTGTACTCACTTTCGCCTGTGTGTCTGGAGTCACATGTAGTCTAGACCAGGTAAGGATGACAGATTTCCGTCCCTTAAGGGCATTAGTGAACCAAATGGGCTTTTCCGACAATGGATACACGGTCTTCTCAGATTCTTAAATTCTAAATTTTTATTGAATTCAAATCCCACCATCTGCTGTGGCGGGACTTGAACCCCCGTCCTCAGAACATTACCTGGGTGTCTAAATTAATAGTTCACTTAACAATGCTACTAGGCCATTGCCTGCCCTGAGGGCAAGGGTGACGTGTGAGCATGGATAAAGGATTGATCAATGGTTAAAAAGCAGGTTAATTGTGCACTTTCAAGTTGGAAGACTGTAACTAGCTGAGCTTTGTAAGGACCAGTTCTGGGGCATATTAGTAACGTAGATGAAGAGGCAGAGAATAATAGATCTACGTTTGTTGCTGATACAAGTCAAAGTGGATTTCCCACTGTGAGGAGGTCACTGAGGCTGCAAAGGCACTGGTAAGAGAATGGGCAACAATCCCAGCTACCATCAGTTCTGAGGAAGGGTCACCCAACCTGAAACATTAACTCTGATTTCTGTCTTAGATGCTGCCAGACCTGCTGAGCTTTTCCAGCAACTTGTGTTTGTATTTCTGACTTACAGCGTCCACAGTCCTTCCACTTTATGTTTCGGCAGATCGGGGGGAGTGTGAAGTTATTCCCTTTGATTAGAAGGATAGAAAAGCAAAATATTTTTAAGAGGATCGAAATTTGTAATTATTGATGTTCAGAGAGACTGAATGTACAAGGAACACAAGTTCCTTGTAGTATGAAATAACAGCAAGGCATTGGCAAGTAAATGACAGGTAGGTTTTTACTGTAAGTGGATTGGAAGACAAGAATGAAAAAGTCTTGCTACAATCGTACAGGCGTTGGTGAGACCACATCTAGAATAGTGTATGCAGTTTTGGTCTCCATATTTACAGAAAGGTTGGAAGTGATGCAGCAAAGATTAATTAGATCAGCCTCAGGTTATGATATCCTAATATCAAATGATGAGGAAATTGAATCTATATTGTCTGGAGTTTAGGGGAGTGAGAGATGATCTCACTGAAGATTATAAAGAGGCTTGGTGGTAGAAATTGAGGGATTGTTTCCACTGGCTGTGCGCTCTGAACCATGGGGCATGGTCTCAGGATAAGGGTCAATCATTTAGGACTGAAACGAGGAGAATTTTCTTCACTTAAAGAAGTGAGAATCGTTACCTCAGGAACTAAAGGAGATGGGAAGAATGTCTGTAAGTGGAGTGGACTTGATTTGATTCATTATTGTCACATGTACCTTAGGTACAGTGAAAAGTTTTGTTTTGTGTGTGCAATGCAGGCAGATCATACCATACCAAGTGCATTGGAGTGATAGAGCAGAGCGAGGGATACAATCCTACAGCTGCAGAGAAGGTGCACAAAGAGTGAGATCATCATTAAAAATGAAATTTGAGAAATCTAACAACAACAGGGAAGAAGCTGTTCTTGAATCTGTTGGTTCTTATGTTTAGGCTTTTGTAACTTCTGTCTGACAGAAGAGGTTGGAAGAGGTTCTAACCGAGGTGGGAGGGGTCTTTGATTCTCCTGCTGTTCCTGTATTCCTAGTGGAGGGCATGACCATGATTGAAAAAGATATGAGAATGACAAAAGGATAGGCTAGATAAATGGGCAGATGGAGTTCAACGTAAACAAGTGAGAGATTATCAATTTGGGATCAAACACTGATGAACCAGGGGTACTTTCTAGATGGTATAAAGTTCAATACAGGGGATGTCCGAAGAGTCTTGGGGGTTCAGTGCATCCATCTCTAAAATGTCACAAACAAGTGCAGAAACGAATCAAGAAAGCTAACAGAATACTGGTCTTTATATCTGGAGGACTGAAGTACAAGGATGCAGAAGTTATGCTGCAACTGTTCAAAACCCTGGTTAGCCCTCACACAGAGCACTGGGAACAGACCGAGGTGCCTCACCTTAACCAGGGTACATTGCCCCTGGAGGGAGTGAAATGTAGATTTACAAGAATACCTGGACTTCAAGATTCGGGGATGCCGGTGTTGGACTGGGGTGGACAAAGTTAAAAATCACACAACACCAGGTTATAGTCCAACAGGTTTAACTGGAAGCACACGAGCTTTCGGAGCGATGCTCCTTCATCCTACCACCTGATGAAGGAGCATCATTCCGAAAGCTAGTTTGCTTCCAATTAAACCTGTTGGACTATAACCTGGTGTTGTGTGATTTTTAACTTTGGACTTCAAGGGTTAAGTTATGAGGAGAGATTATACAAATTAGGCCTGTTTTCTCTAGATTTTAAAAGGTCTGATCGAAACCTTCAAGATACTAACAGGAAAAGTCTTGGAAGATAAAGATAAACTATTTCCACTGGCTGGGGGTTCTAGAAGATGGAGGTTGAGGGGGGACCTGATTGAGGTCTACAAAATCATGAGGGGTATAGACAGGGTGGGTAGCAAGAAACTTTTTCCCAGAGTGGGGGACTCAGTTACGAGGGGTCACAAGTTCAAGGTGAGAGGGGAAAAGTTTAAGGGAAATAATCGTGGGACATTCTTTAGGCAGAGGGTGGTAGGTGCCTGGAATGCATTGCTAGTGAGGTGGTAGAGGTGAGCATGATAACGTCATTTAAGATGTATCTAGACAGATACATGAATGGGCAGGGAGCAGAGGGAGACAGATCCTTAGAAAATAGACGGCAGCTTTAGATAGAGAATCTGGATTGGCGCAGGCCTGGAGGGCCAAAGGCCCTGTTCTGTGCTGTAATTTTCTTTGTTCTTTGTTCTTTAGAACCAGGGGCATAGTCTGAGAATTAGGGCCAAACCATTCAGGAGAGATGTTAGGAAGCACTTCTACATGTAAGTAGGCAAGGTGGCTCAGTGGTTTGTACTGCTACTCCACTGCACTAGGGATCCTGGGTTCAATTCTACCCTCGGGCAACTGTCTGTGTTGAGTTTGGTAAAAACAATGACTGCAGATGCTGGAAACCAGATTCTGGATTAGTGGTGCTGGAAGAGCACAGCAGTTCAGGCAGCATCCAAGTAGCTTCGAAATCGACATTTCGGGCAAAAGCCCTTCCTCAGGAATAAAACACATTCTTCCTCTATCTCTGTGGGTTTCCTCCCCACAATCCAAAGATGTACAAGCTAGGCAGATTGGTCATGCTCAATTGCCCATTGTGTCCAAAGATGTGCAGGCTAGATGGATTAGCCATGGGAAATGTGGGGTTTCAGGAATCGGATAGTGGTCTGGTTGGGATGTTTTTCAGAGGATCAGTGTGGACCAAATGACCTGCTTCCATACTGTAGGGATTCTACGGTTCAAAGGGGCGGTAAATGTTTGGAACTCCCTTCCACAAATAGCAGTACAGGATGGATCAGTTGTTAATTTTAAATCTGAGAGAGATCAATTTTTGTTAAGCAAAGGTGTTAAGGGATATGGGTCAAAGGCAGGTAAATGGAGATAGACCACAGATCACCATAATGAAACACAATCTAAATCCAAGAATAGCAATTAGTTCAACAATCTTGAATTTTGATGATGACACTGACTGGAAAACAGAATTGAGGGAAATAGTTTGAATCTTTATGGGAGATAAGTGCTTGGCCTTTGCAGATTATTCTTCTGCAAACACCTTAATCATAGAATGTCAGTTGTTTGTAAGAAAGTGAAGTGAATACTGCCTCATCTAAAAGCTTAGGCAAATGAGAAATGATGTTGTATCACTCCAAGTGCAGCCAGCAGCTCCAGTGGAGAAGTACCTTTCTTGCAAAGAGCAAAGTAACCTTTTGTGGAATCTCCAAGTATTTCAAAGGGTCAGGAACCCAGGCATTCTGTAACAAGGGCGGAGGCTGAATGTGACTGAGGCTTCAGTGACGGAGCTGGGATCAAAAGTTTAAACAAAAAAAAACAAACAGAAAGCGCAGTATTTTTAGTAACATGGCCTCACACACCAGCAACTACTTGATGTCATGTTATTGAAGCCGGTGTTTGGGGGGGGGGGGGGGGGGGCAACCGTAAAAGGGAAGGTTTGCTTCCTTTGATAATCCTGTGAGGAACAAGCACCTACTTTGACTCAGTCCGCTAGATTGCTTGGCAAAGACTGTGGTTGATAATGTGACTCATTATGCAGCGTGAAGGCTGCCACCCCAGCAACAATGAAAGCAACTGGACAAAACGAGGTGATAATGTGATGCCTTCCTGTCCCTGCCCTTTCCTTGACTCTGCATCAAATTCCCAATTAACTCCGTCGGCTTCCACAAAGCCAGGTCGTCACCGCCCCTGCCTCTGCCCGTATTGATTTTCCAACCCTAGCTTTCTAGGATCTGAGCAAGAGCCGTTCAAGGTGCAGCAAGCTGTTGGCACTTCCCCCTGGCATTTACCCACCTCCTGGGAGTAGGGGGTTCCTCCAAAGAGTAATTAAGCAGGAGGTCCCACAGGGTGACAAGCCTCAGAGCAAGCCCCAAGCCACCTGAAACCCAGGCTAAACCAGGAGGAAAAACACTGCCTTGGCAGCTGTTTCCAAATGTATCCCCCAGCCAGCCCCATGCACCATGATCAACACACAAACATGCACTTTAGGGACAAGATGAGGCCACTCAGCCCCTTGAGCCTGCACGCAACATGCTATAAGGTCGAATTACTCCAATAAGCTTCCAGCCCCTTGCTTACCTCTGGCTCCAGCTTCTCCCACAAGAGGAAACATCCTTTCCACATTTAGCCTGTCAGCGCAAGAATGTTCTAAGTCATCCCTCACTCTTTCAAACTCTGGTGGAGAATGTCCCCACCTTTCCTCATACAACCATTCCAAGTATTAGTCTAGTCTAGTGGTGGTGAAGGGGACTTGAGGAGGTTGCAGATGGCTATGGCAAGGTTGAGTGAATGCACAAAAATCTGACACATACAATCTCTACAGCATGAAAGCAGGCCATTCGACCCATTGCATCCACACCAACCCTCTGAAGAGCATCCCACCATGACCCACCCACCTTATCCCTATAACCTTGCCTTTCCCTTACCATGGCCAATCCATCTAACCTGCACATCTTTGGGCTGTAGAAGGAGAACCACCCAGACACAGGGAGAATATACAAACTCCACAAGGACTGTCACCCAAGGGTGGAATCGAACCCAGGTCCCTGACACTGTGAGGCAGCGGTGCTAATCACTGAGGCACCATACCACGATAGAATTATAGGAATCCCTACAGTGCAGATAGAGGTCATTCAATCCATCGAGTCTGCACCAACCCTCCAAAGAGCATCCCAACACCCCCCACCTTAACTCCATGATGCAGCATTTACCATGGCTAACCCACCTAGCCTGCACATCCCTGGACACCAGGGGACAATTTAACATTTGGAGTCTATTGTGGGAAAACATGAAGTTGTTCACTTTGTTAGAAAGATTGAGAAAGCAACGTATTACTTTAATAGAGAACGACTGGCAGGGACATTTGTTAGTGCCACTTGAGAGGCTTTCAACTAGTGTAAGAAGGTGAGAACTGGAGCAACAAGTATAGAGATTGGGGAATGGATTGAATCTAAGGCAAAGAAAGCTATGAAGAGCGGTCAGCGAGAGGTTGTCAGCTCGGCAAAATTGGAGGCTTGCATTTGCTTCAATGCAAGAAGTATGGCAGGTAAGATGAATGAACTTGGAGGCTAGACTAACGCATGCAATTATGATGTTGATGCTATCACAGAGACATAGTTGAAAGAGGAACAGGATTGGCAGCTTAACTTTCTGGAATATAGATGTTTTAGATGAGACAGAGGAGGAAGTAAAAGAGGTGGGGGAGTTGCATTGTTGATTAGGGAGTATGTCACGGCTGTGTTGTGGGATGATACCTTGGAGGGATATTGCAGTGAGGCATTATGGGTAGAGCTCAGGAACAGGAAGGGTCCAATCGCAGTGCTGGGATTGTACCACAGACCATCCAGCTGCCAGCGGGAGATAGTGAGAGATATGTAGTCAGATTCTGGAAAGATGTGGAAATAACAGGGTTGTTGTGGGTGATGTTAACATCTCCCATATTGACTGGCACTCCCTTAGTGCTGGGGGTTTGGATAGGGAGCAATTGGTTCAGAGGGTTTTTTGAAACAGTACATGGTTAGGCCAACTAGGGAGGAGGGTCTGTACTGGATCTGGTATTGGGGAATGAGCCCAGCCAGGTGATCAATGTCTCAATGGGAGAGCTTTTGGAAATAATGACCATAATTGCGTAAGTTTTCAGATACTTATGGATAAGGACAAGAGTGGACCTCGAATGAAGGTGCCAAATTGGGGGGGAGGGCCAACTATAACCAAATTAGGCAAAAATTAGAGAGAATGTGGATTGAGAGTGGCTGTTTGTGGGTAAATCCACATCTGACATGTGGGAGTCTTTCAGACCAGTTAGTTAGAGTGTAGGACAGGCTTGTTCCTGTGAAAATGAAAGACCACAATGGCAGGATTCAGGAACCTTCAAGAAAATTAGCAGCTTAGTCTACAAAAAAGCATACCTAAGATCTAGGCAACTAAAAGCAGGTCAACTCCTTGAAGAATATAGAGAAAGGAGGAAGGAGCACAAACAGGGAGGTGGGAGGGCTACAAGGGCCCATGAAATATCCTTGGCCAACAGGATTAATGAGAATCCCAAGGTATTTTATACATATATCAGGAGCAAGAGGGAAGCTCAGGGAAGGGTAGGCCCATCCAAGGATAGAGGAGGAAGGTTACGTGTGGAGCCAGAGGAAATGGGTGAGATCCTTAATGAGTACTTTACATTGGTATTCACCAAAGAGAGGGACATGAGGGATGTTGAGGTTAGAGAAACATGTGTGAATACTCTCAGGCAGGTCAACATAATGAAGGAGGAAGTGTCGGGTGTCTTGAAATGCATTAAGATAGACAAGTCCCCAGGGCCAGATGGGATGTCTCCCAGGATATAGTGGGAGGCAAGGGAGGAAATAGCTGTGGCCTTAACCGATATCTTTGCATCCTCTTTGGCCTCAGGCGAGGTTCCAGAGGACTGGAGAATGACCAACATTGTTCCTTTGTTTAAGAAGAGAAACAGAGATAAGCCAGGTAATTACAGGCCAGTGAGCCTTATGTCAGTGGTGGGGAAACTGTTGGAGAAGATACTGAGGCACAGAATTTATTCACATTTGGAAGCAAATGAACTTAGTTGTGATACACTGTATGGGTTTGTGCGGGGCAAGTCATGTCTCATCAACTTCATTGAGTTTTTTGAGAAGGTGACAAGAATGATTGATGAGGGAAGGACAGTGGTGTTGCATATAGGGACTTTAGTAAGGCATTTGATAAGGTACCTCATAGCAGGCTACTACAAAAGGTACAGTCTCGTGAGATCCGGGGTGAACTGGTGAGATGGATACAGAACTGGATTGGTTATAGAAGACAGAGAGTAGCAGTGGAAGGGTGCTTTACGGAATGGAGATCAGTAACAAGTGTTGTTATGCAGGAATCAGTGTTGGGACCTTTGTTATGATTTGGAGATGCCGATGTTGGACTGGGGTGTACAAAGTTAAAAATCACACAACACCAGGTTATAGTCCAACAGGTTTAATTGGAAGCACACTAGCTTTCGGAGCATCGCTCCTTCATCAGGTGGTAGTGGAGGGCTCGATCGTAACACAGAATTTATAGCAAAAATTTAAAGTGTGATATAACTGAAATAATCATTGAAAAAAATTGATTGTCTGTTAAACCTTTCATCTGTTAGAATATAGTGATAGTTTCACTTCTTTCATGTGTAAATCACAAAACCCTTTTTTAAAAGTTGCATTCTCGGGTTAGCTGTTAACAATGGTGATAGCTAGACAATATGTTGAAGGTGTTAGCCCCCTGTGTTCTCTGTCTATGACCTGATGTTTAGATTGATTCTAATCTAAAAAGTGAGATAACAGAGTTTTACATAAATTCATGCAGTTTTTGAGCTCAGAGTTCTACATGAAAATTAGATTACTTACAGTGTGGAAACAGGCCCTTCGGCCCAACAAGTCTACACCGACCCGCCGAAGCGCACCCACCCAGACCCATTCCCTTATGTTTACCCCTTCACCTAACACTACTGGCAATTTCCCATGGCCAATTCACCTGGCCTGCACGTTTTTGGACTGTGGGAGGAAACTGGAGCACCCGGAGGAAACCCACGCAGACACGAGGAGAATGTGCAAACTCCACATAGTCAGTTGCCTGAGGCAGGAATTGAACCTGAGTCTCTGGCACTGTAAGGCAGCAGTGCTGCCCACTGTGCCACCGTGCTGCCCACGGAATACATGCAGTTTTTGAGCAAAGTACAATGTAACCCCCTGCAAGTACAAATTCGCCCCACAACATATATGTGTGCATGTGGGTCTTTGTCTGTGTGTGTGTGTCTGTCTAGGTTGGGGCTGTGAGTGTGAGAAAGTGTATGCGTGTGTGTAGTGAGTGCAGATTGTCTTAAGTCTGTGAGGGGGTGCATGTGAGAGTGTGGGAGTGTGTGTGATGGTAAGGGTGTGTGTGAGTGTCTGTGTGCGCGTCTGTGTGTATGTGTGTCCGTGCACGCGTCTGTGTGTATGTGTGTCCGTGTGCATGTGTGTATAGGAGTGCCTGTGTGAGTGTGTGTGTGTGTGTAGGAGTATCTGTGTGTAGTGCAATGGTGATCACCTGTAATGTGACATGAACCCAAGGTCCCAGTTGAGGCCCTCTCTATGGTTACCGAACTTAGCTATCAGCCTCTGCTCGGCCACTTTTCTCTGCTGCCTGTCCTGAAGTCCGCCTTGGAGGATGGTCACCCGAAGGTCCGAGGCTGAATGTCCTGGACCACTGAAGTGTTCCCCAACTGGGAGGGAACACTCCTGTCTGTTGATTGTTGTGCGGTGCCCATTCACCCGTCGTCGTAGTCTTTGCTCGGTTTCCCCACTGTTGTTTGTGATACATAGACAGTGGAACCTCGATTATCCGGTAGTCGATTAACTGAATTTCGGATGATCTGAAGCAAGGCTTACTGTTATCCTGCATCAATTATCCGGCATTCAATTAACTGAATAAAATACTCTCTACCTGTGTCATTTGGATATTCGAAGTTCATCTGTAAATGATCAGGAGGAGAATGTAGGTGGTATGAATAGTAACTTGGCAGATGATACCAAAATTGGCAGAGTGGCAGATACCGAGAAGGATTGTCAAAGGATACAGTGGGATATGGACAGATTGCAGATTTGGACAGAGAAATATCAGGTGGAGTTTAATTCAGACAAATGTGAGGTGATGTACTTTGGAAGATCAAATCCAGGTGCAAATTATACAATAAATAGCAGAACCTTCAGGAGCATTGACACACTGAGGGATCTGGGCAAACAGGTCCACAGATCCCTGAAAGCACATTCATTGAACAATGATAAGGTGGTCAAGGCGGCATATAGTACGCTTGCCTTCATCAGCCTGGGCATCGAATATAAAAGTTATGTATCAAGCTTTAGTTGGGGCCACATTTGGAATATTGCATGCAGTTCTGTTTGCCACACTACCCAGAGGACGGGGATGCTTTGGAGAGGGTGCGGAGAAGTTTGCTTGGTCTGGAGGGTTTTAGTTATGAGGAGAGAGCAGATAAACTCCCTGGAAAGATGGAGGCTGAGGGGTGACCAGATGGAGGTGTACAAATTTATGAGAGACATAGATAGGGTGGATTTTTGTAGGCTGGAAAGGTCAACTACAGAAGAGCACAGATTCAATGATAACACTGGTGCTTATGCCTTTCAGTCCTTTATAGATAATTGTGAGTAAACTGGTTTTGGCAGACTGATACTTATATCAATGATCATCCCTTGAATTTCAAGTTAGACAATGGGTTAGAGTCATTACATTATCAGATAGTGAGCCATGGTTAAGAGAACGCTGCCTAGAGTTGACAACAGTGCAACGGTATGGTCAAGGAGGCACTGCACTTCAGATTAAACATATTTTATAATCAATTGCCCAATATAAAGGACACCCAGTAATCAAAAAACTGGATATTCTTCTGAATCAATAATTCTAACCTTTGAACTCAATTTTCCTTAAATGATGGAAGGTGTTGTACTAGTTAAAGTCAAGTCATCACTTGTCAAGGAACAGCAAGTAAAGGAACAACCTGTCAAAGGACAAAAGGTAGAAGATTTCACTGGGCTTTCTTAACTCATGGCAGACCCCATACCTACAGCCAGATCCATGGAGAGTAACTGTGTTCACAAGTGGAGGCGATAACCTCATGGATTGTCAATCCAAGTAATGCTCTGGGTTTGATTCCTGCCACAGCAGATGGTGGAATTTGGATTCAGTGAAAATCAAGAATTAAGAGTCTCATGATGATCATGTGTCAATTTTCAGGAAAAGCCCATCTGTTTGACTAATGTCCCTTAGGGAAGGAAACTGCCGTCCTTACCTGGTCTGGCCTATAGGTGACTCCAAAACCACAGCAATTTGGTTGATTCTTAACTGCCCTCTGGGTAATTAAGGATGGACGATACATGCTGACCTAAGCAGCAACATCTTCCTGCTATGAATGAATTTTTAAAAAGCAACTGGTTTCATAGTCACAATGAAATGAGAGCCTGTAACAATACTGATTGGCAGAAATGTTTTCCACTGCAATCTAGATTGAGCAGTGAGACTACAAGATCAGTTTGTCTGTGAGGAAACTCGAGCAATGAGATAGCCAATAAACAGTGTGTCTGACTTGTAATGTGGAGCACTGCTTGGTGAGCAAACAGCGACCACAGACTCTAGGCTGAGGTTAGATGCTGAGGCAACTTGGAAGCGATATGTTCAAGCAGAATATTGGACTTCCTGACATTCCCAGAAAGAATCCTCAGTGACTGGGACAGAGATCATGCCGAGCCGAAACCAATCCTTCGAGAGCAGAACTGGGACAGCTAACGTCTGGGTTTCACTGATAATGCAATTGCTGAGGGTGAATGGAAAGGTCCAAATCAGTCTCGGGCCGATGTTTGAGATTTCGTTGGTACAGAGCAGGGAGAGTTATCCTTTGGTGTCCCGGCCTATATTTATCTCTCAATCAACAGTGGATGAAAAACTGTCAGGTCATTATCAACCTTCTACTTGTGAGACCTTGCTGTGTGCAAATTGTTTGTCTCATTCTCTGCGTTACAGCAGTGACTGCAACTCAATCCAATTCCCTTACCTCTCCTTAAAGCACTCTGGAATGCCTGGTCCTGCTTTATTGATGTCAGGCAGCCATTCCCTGCTCCACCTCTCAGGGCTATTCCTCACCGAATCAGAGTCGACCAATTTGGTTTAAACTTAAATAAGCTTTGGCAGTTAACTTTCAGTCATCACCAGTTGGTGCATTCTTCTTGAGAATACCTATTACCAATGAGAGTCTAATTGCCATCAAACCAGATGGGACTCTCTCTATTCCTGATGAAGGGCTTTTTCCCGAAACATTGATTTTACCTGGGTTAGGATATCTGGTCAGCATGGACGAATTGGACCAAAGGGTCTGTTTCCGTGTTGTACATCTCTATGACTCTATTAAAAATCTATGTTGTCCGTAAATGTTTTCAAAGTGCCAGCATCCACCACACTCTGAGGTAGTGAATTCCACAGATTCACGACCCTTTCATCCCTGTTTTAAATCTGCTGTCCCTTATCCTAAACCTCTCATTGTAGATTGCCCCACAAAAGGAAACGGCCTCTCTATGTCCACTTTGCAATGTCTTTAATGTATCATTTTTACTGCATTGCTCATTATATTAGGACAGATCATAGAATCCCTACAACGCAGAAAAAGGCCATTTGGCCCATTTAATCCGCACCTATCCTCTGAAGAGCATCCCAGCCAGACCCAGCCTCCCATTTAACATTGCCAGTCCACCTAACCTGCCCACTGTGGGAGGAAACTGGGCCAATCTGGTGGAGAGTGTGCAAACGCCACACAGACAGTCGTTCAAGGATGGAATCGAACCTGGGTCCCTGGCACAGTGAAGCAGCAGTGCTAACCACTGAGCCACCCACCTTGCCACACTTTGGTGAGCTCAGCCGTGCAAAGACAGAAATTGTGGAAGATGGGCAGCAAGTCCAGCAACATCTGTGCTGAGAAAGCAGATTTAACATTTCAGGTCCAGTCACTCTTCACAGAACCTGAAATGTTGACTCTGTTTCTCCCTCCACAGATTCTGCCAGACCTGCTGAGTTTCTCCAGCAATTTCTGTTTTTTCAGCTTCGGATTTCTGCAGTTGGTTACAAAACTCTCCCAAAGCTAAAGATCCATCTGCTGTTAACTCTGTGACTATGACAGAGGTTGTTCAAGACACTGATGAGGCCTCTTCTGGAACATAATGTCCAATTCTGGTCACCCTGTTATCAGAAGGATACTATTAAGCTGGAGAGGGTTTGGAAGAGATTTACCAGGATGTTGCTGGGTGTGGAAGGTTTGAGTTGGAAAGAAAGGCTGGGACTTTTTTCACTGGAGTGTAGGAAATTTGGAGATGTCCTGACAGAAGTTTATAAAATAATGAGGAATACAGATAAAGTTAATAGTCGTTGCCTTTTCCCTCGGCTGGCAAATTTCAAGACAAGGGGGCACAATTTTGAGGTGAAAGGAAAGAGATTTAAAAAAAGATATGAGGGGCAAATGTTTTACACAGAGGGTGGTTCCCGTGTGGTATGAACCTCCTGAGGAAATGGTGGATGATGGTACAAGACGTTTGGATAAGTAAATGAACAGAAACGATTTGGAGGGATATGGGCCAGGGGCAGGCTGGTGGGGCTAGTTTAGTTTGGGATTATGGTCAACATGGACTGGTTGGACCAAACGGTCTGCTTCTGTGCAGTATGAGTCTATAGCTCTATGACTCCGATACAGAGATCATGGCAATATGGTCACAACATTCCTAATGCAATTATAACTTGTTGATGTTTATTGCTGGACATTTCTTTTAAGTATTGGGGTGCAATCTGAAAACTGGAACTGGGTCCTTCAGGGGCTGGCGTTGGGAAGCACTTCTTCACTCAGAGGGTAATGGAAATCTGGAACTCTGCCCACAAAGGAATGTTGAGTACACAGGTCTGTTGCCAGTGTTAACACTGAAAACCATCGATTTGTTTTTGCAAGGTCTTGTGGTGCAAAGGGTAATGTCCCTGCCTCTGTCTGAGCCAAGAACTGTTGGTTCAAACAAAAACAGAAATTGCTGGAGAAACTCAGCAGGTCTGGCAGCATCAGTGGAGAGAGAAAGCAGAGTAGTGTTGTAGAACAGAGAGATCTAGGGGTTCAGGTACATAATTCTTTCAAGTTTGCATCACATGTAGGCAGGGTGGTTAAGAAGGCATTTAGCACGCTTGCCTTCATTGATCAGACCTTGGAACATCATGTTGAGGTTGTACAAGACATTGGTGAGGCCTCTTCTAAAGTATTGTGCCCAGTTCTGATCTCTCTGCTGTAGGAAGGATATTATTAAGCTGGAGTGGGTTCAGAGAAGATTTACGAGAGCTGTTCCTGGGAATGGAAGGTTTGAGTCATAAGGAGAGGCTGGAATAGATTGGGACATTTTTCACAGAGTGGAGGAAGTTGAGGGGTGACCTTATTAAGGTTTATAGAATCAAGAGGGGTGTACATAAGGTGAAGAGCAGGTGTCTTTTCCCAAGGGTGGTGGCTTTCAATTCAGGAGGACATATTTTTAAGGCGAGAGGAGAAAAATTTAATAAAGACTTGAGGGGCAATTTTTTTTACACAGAGTCATGTGTGGACTGAACTTCCAGAGGAAGTGGTGGATGCAAGTACAGTTACAACATTAAAAAGACATTTAGTTAAGTACATGAATGAGAAAGGTTTGCAGAGATACGGGCCAAGTGCAGGCAGATGGGACTAGTTTAGTTTGGGATTATGGTCAGCATGGACTGGTTGCACCTAAGGGTTAGTTTCCATGCTGTATGACTCTATGAGTCTGGTGACTCGTCTTTGGGACTGGGAGTATATACCAGGGGAGAGGAGGGTCTCAGAGATGGAGCCCAGAGAGAGACAAAGAAAGTTAGGCAGATAATAGTGAGCCAGGGAGATAGAGAAACTGATAATGGGGACTATAAGTTGGGGAGAATGGACTGGCTGTGCTAAAAGCAGCCCATGTGCTGACAGGGCCTGGGGTGTGGGGTTGGGGAAAGGACATGCAAGAAAGTGATCAGATTCTTAAATTATTGCACGTGATATTGAGTCCTGAAGGCAGTATGGTCCCCAAGCAGAAAATGAGATGCTATTCTTGCAGCTTGCACTGAAGAATATAATTCTGACACAAAGTGGTGAATATGGTGAAGAGTGAGTGGGATATCTATCTGGCGATGAATGGCATTGAGCATCTAAAGCACAGTGAAACCAAACAGTCTGCCAGCTGTTCACAGATAAATCCGATTTGTCTGTGAGTGTTTTAACCCGCTCAGTACCCTCCCTGCAGTGCAGCTTTTTGACTCTGTAAGTAAGTTGCATGCCCCCCGGATTCCATTTAATATCACTCCTGCTCTGTACTCTGAGTAGATGCCCAGTGGTCAACCCCAATCATTGTGTGTGTGTGCATGTATGTGTGCACGTGTGCACGTGAGTGTGCGCATGTGTGTGTTTGCGTGCACATGTGTGTCTGTGCATGTGTATGTGTGTCTGTGTGTGTGCACATGTGCATGTGTGTGCACGTGTGCTTGTGAGCATGTGCGTGTGTGTGCATATATATTAGTGTGCGTGTGTATGAGTGTATGCGTGTGTGTGTATGCATGTGTGTTTGTGTGTGTGTGCATGCGTATGTGTCTGTGTGCGTGTGTATGAGTGTGTGTGTGTGTGTGCGTGCGTGTGTCTGAGTGTGTGTGTGTGTGTGTGGATTTGATAACGTTTCCTCTCTTTTCCACTGACCAACAGCTGGAATGAGGGAGAGTTGGTAGGAAGTCATTCCATTCCATCATCCTCAGGGCAGTAAACCACACGTTGTGACTGGGACTCCCAGTTGGGATGTGGTGGCATGAGCTAAACGTGGCACAGAATCTCCGGCTTCAGGAGAGGGAGGAAATCACAGACGCTGATTTTCTGCAGCGAGGGACTGGGTTATTGATTGCTCTCCATCTAAATTGCACCAATTATCTTCTCAGTCTGACTGAAAACTTTGAATCGGTTCAAGAGGCTCGTGCATCCTCACTCATTTTCCACCAGAGGCTGGAGAATAAGTGTGATTACAGTAAGGGCTTAATGTAAGAACCCTGAAGTGTTACCATGGCAATTGCAGAAGAGGCAGTCACTCTGTCTGTCTGCCCAGATCCTTACAGTGAAGTTATATTGAGACTGACACAAACCCTTAAAAAGCTTTAGCACATGATTAAGCCTTAAAGCAATGTAGCAGTACAGGGTATGCTGTAAATCTTATTTCTAATGGTTTCAGATAACCCTAAAGTGATCATTCCCTTTTTTCGACCAATTTGTCCTCATATGTGGCTTGATAATCACTTGGTTCTCTGCAATGCTTAGCCATTCGCACAGTTGAGTTTGCTCACATGTAGCTCTGGATTTGCAATGGCAGATAAAGGGCAAATACATTCATGTGGAAACATTCCTCGTCCTTAGCTTCTGTCTAAACTCCACTCCTCCTCTGTGGTACTTTGTCAAACACTTAAAACCCACATCCGTCGCATTCCCTTTATCGACCATTTGTCACTTCATCAAAAGATTTAATTAGACTACGAAGCATTAGACTGTTAGACAGTGAAGAAGGTTACCTCAGAATACAATGGGATCTTGATCAGACAGGTCAGTGGGCCAAGGAGTGGCAGATGGAGTGTAATTGAGATAAATGTGAGGTGCTGCATTTTGGAAAGGCAAACTAGGGCAGGATTTACACACTTAATGGTAAGGGCCTAGTGAGTATTGCTGAACAAAGAAACTTTGAAGTGCAGGTTCATAGTTCCTTGAAAGTGGAGTTGTAGTAGATAGGATAATGAGGAAAGTGTTTGGTACGCTTTCCTCAATTGGTCAGTGCATTGAATATTGGAGTTGGGAGGTCTTGTTGCAGTTGTACAGGACATTGGTTAGACCACTATTGGAATATTATATATGCAATTCTGGTCTCTGTGCTATAGGAAGGATATTGTGAAAAAACTAAACTAAAATTAGATAAAATGAAATAGAAAGGGTTCAGAAAAGATAGACAAGGATGTTGCCAGGGTTGGACAGGTTTGAGCTGATAGGGAGAGGCTGAATAGGGGTTGTTTTCAATGGACCATTGGAGGCTGAGGGGTGACCTTATTGAGGTTTATAAAATCATGACAGCCATGGATAGGGTAAATAGCCAAAGTCTTTTCCATGGGGTGGGTAAGTCCAAAATTAGAAGGCAGGGGTTTAAGGTGAGTGGGGAAAGATTAAAAAGAGACCTCAGGGGCAACATTTTTCACACAGAGGGTGGTGCGGGTATGGAATGAGCTGCCAGGGGAAGTGGTGGAGGCTGGTACAATTACAACATTTAAAAGGCATTGGGATGGGTACATGAATAGGAAGGGTTTGGAGGGATAATGGCCCAGTGCTGACAAATGGGACAAGATTAATTTAGGATCTGGTCAGAATGGACAAGTTGGACCAAAGATTTCTGTGCTGTACATCTCTATGACTCTATGACTCTAAGATCACAAATCCAGATTGATTGTCCTTAATTAACTCAAGATCTCCACCTCTGTTACCTTTAGCAACCTGATCTCTCCTAGCCACAACCAGGACCATTTTCCACCCCATCCATTTCCTCCGTTGTCTTCACTTCCACTGAAGTGGAAACTCCTCTTTTGTCAAAACTTCTGTCAAACTCCTCCTCCTTAGTAAACACTGACACAGAGGATTCGTTCGTTATTCTAGCCTCATCCTATATGGCCTTTTAGGAAAGCCTTACACAACAGGATGATATGGACACCCTGGTCAGGGTGACACAGTAGCTCAGTGGTTAGCACTGCTGCCTCACAGCACCAGGGACCCGGGTTTGATACCAGCCTCAGGTGACTGTGTGGAGTTTGCTAATTCTCCCTGTCTCCGCGCTGGTTTGCTCCAGTTTCCTCCCACAAACCAAAGATGTGCAGGTCCGATGAATTGGCCATGCTAAATTTCCCATAGTGTTAGCTGCATTAGTCAGAGGGAAATGGGTCTGGGTGGGCTACTCTTTGGAGGGTCGGTGTGGACTTGTTGGGCCGAAGGGCCTGTTTCCACACTGTAGGGATTCAATTATATGCTGAACAGTGACAAATGGAATTTAATCCTGAAAAGTGTGAGGTGATGCATTTTGGAAGGGCTAGCCAGACAAGGGAGCACACACTGAATGGTAGGACCCTAGAGGATTCGAGGGGCCTTGGAAACTGCCTGGGCTGGAATCATTTAGCTCTGAAGAGAAACTAGATAGATTGGGCCTGACAGCA
The DNA here is from genome assembly GCF_047496795.1 of Chiloscyllium punctatum. Lineage (NCBI taxonomy): Eukaryota > Metazoa > Chordata > Chondrichthyes > Orectolobiformes > Hemiscylliidae > Chiloscyllium > Chiloscyllium punctatum. Next base: position 116,142,405 of record NC_092746.1, read on the forward strand.
AAGAAGGCTGAGGGGATATCTGGTTGAGTGTATAAGGATATGAAGAGCATGGACAGGCCTGATGGTCAGACATTGGTCCCCTTAATAGAGGGGTTCAGTAATCATGGGGCACTGTGTCAAGGTATGGAGCAGGAGGTTTCAACCAGAATTGAGGATTTTCTTTTCACTCAGAAGGTGATGTGGATCCAGAACTCACTGTCTAAGGGGATGGTAGAGGCAGAACCCCTCGAGACCTTTAAGAAACATCTAGATGCGCAGAAATGACACACTGTACGTGGCTGTGGGCCAAGTTCTTATAAATGGGATTAGGATAGATGGATGTTTGATAACCAGCAGAGATACACTGGGCTGAAGGGCCTTTTTCCATGCTGTAAAAACTCTCGTGAGTTTATTCTTTGGTGAGGCTGTGGAACAATAGGAGCCATCTCATTCTATCCAGTATGAATCATCGGCACCCCTATGTAACAAAGAGAACGACCATCCATCTGTTTGTTCTCCACCCTCCTGACTGCCTTTCATGATAGCACCTGACTGTTCCCTAAATATGGCCCTGACCATGTCCTCAATCAGCTGTGAGAGCAACAAGCTCCAGCTGCTGTTCACTTTCTCTGTAACAAAATACTTCCTGATGTCTGCCCAGAACTTGATCTTCACAACTCTCTCTCAGCAAATCCCCACTTGTAGCCATATATTTATCCAATTGTGTTTTAAACTATTTAATTGACATAGCACAAGCGGCGTTTGATAGCGGTCTATTTCAGTTCTCCATTAACACACCACAAAGAAAAAATGTCCCTTTGATTTCTCTAGCACCATGCCGTCCTCCGTCTCTCACCATGAGGGGAGATTACTGTGCCTGTTAAATGGCCTAACTGTAATCACATCATTACTGCCTCTCAGTCTTCCAAAGCACTCTGCCCTTTTAGTGTACTTTCTAAACCTTGAAAAAGCTTCAATCCTCAGGAAACAATAATATCTGTTATTTGTGGCTATCATACAGCAGCATCATTAACAGGATGATATCATCAAGGCATTCTGTCTATCACATGTAAGAGTAACGTGGTATGCGAGTTTCATTGCTGGCGTGATGCCAAGTACGTAGGCCACACATGACAAAGACTGTCACATGCATATCAAATGGCATGTCCCTTCAGCTATTTGCGACAACTATACCTACCCAACCCACACTTGGAAACCTTGCAACACAGTGCCCAATATCAGATTTGGTGATTGGACAGCAATTGCTAAATGACCTGATTATGCTGGGAACTACACAGCCAGCCCAAGATTGTCAGTCATGCTCATAGTGTGGCACAATTGTGAGTACAGGAAACTTCATATATCAATCCACAGAACCCTGTTCATTTCAGACAACGGATAATGTCCACACGTTCAACCTAACAAAACAGGCCCCAGCCATTTTCTGGTACATTCTTCAGGAAAGAATGTTCAGGGAAGACTTGTTCAATCAAAGTCATTTTGTCTGGTTTAAATTTAAACGCAGCTTGGTAATCAACTGTCAGTTATCATTCACTGCTGCATTATCCAAGGCAATGGTGCTGGAAGAGCACAGCTGTTCAGGCAGCATCCAAGTAGCTTCGAAATCGACGTTTCGGGCAAAAGCCCTTCATCAGGAATAAAGGCAGTGAGCCTGAAGCGTGCAAAGATAAGCTAGAGGAGGGTGGGGGTGGGGAGAAAGTAGCATAGAGTACAATGGGTGAGTGGGGGAGGGGATGAAGGTGATAGGTCAAGGAGGAGAGGGTGGAGTGGATAGGTGGAAAAGGAGATAGGCAGGTAGGACAAGTCCGGACAAGTCATGGGGACAGTTACTGAGCTGGAGGTCCAGGAAGAGGAGGGAGGTGTCAGAGATGGTCCAGGTAAATTTAAGGTCAGGGTGGAATGTGTTGGTGAAGTTGATGAATTGCTCAACCTCCTCGCGGGAGCACGAGGTGGCGCCAATGCAGTCATCAATGTAGCGGAGGAAGAGGTGGGGAGTGGTGCCGGTGTAATTACGGAAGATCAACTGTTCTACGTAGCCAACAAAGAGACAGGCATAGCTGGGGCCCATATGTGTGCCCATGGCTACCCCTTTGGTCTGGAGGAAGTGGGAGGATTCAAAGGAGAAATAGTTAAGGATGAGGACCAGTTCGGCCAAACGAATGAGAGTGTCGGTGGAAGGGTACTGTTGGGGACGTCTGGAGAGGAAAAAATGGAGGGCTTGGAGGTCCTGGTCATGGCCCACCCTACCTCTTGCACCATCTCTGACACCTCCCTCCCCTGCCTGGACCTCTCCATCTCCATTAATGATGACCGACTTGACACTGACATTTTTTACAAACCCATCGACTCCCACAGCTACCTGGATTATACCTCTTCCCACCCTACCTCTTGCAAAAATGTCATCCCGTATTCCCAATTCCTCCGCTTCCGCCGGATCTGCTCCCAGGAGGACCGGTTCCACCACAGAACACACCAGATGGCCTCCTTCTTTAGAGACCTCAATTTCCCTTCCCACGTGGTTAAAGATGCCCTCCAACGCATCTCGTCTACATCCCGCACCTCTGCCCTCAGACCCCACCCCTCCAACCGTAACAAGGACAGAACGCCCCTGGTGCTCACCTTCCACCCTACCAACCTTCGCATCAACCAAATCATCCGCCGACATTTCCGACACCTCCAAACAGACCCCACCACCAGGGATATATTTCCCTCCCCACACCTTTCCGCCTTCCGCAAAGACCATTCCCTCCGTGACTACCTGGTCAGGTCCACACCCCCCTACGACCCACCCTCCCTACCTGTGCCCACACCTCCTCCCTCACCTCTATCCAAGGCCCTAAAGGAGCCTTCCACATCCATCAAAGTTTTACCTGCACATCCACTAATATCATTTATTGTATCCGTTGCTCCCGATGCGGTCTCCTCTACATTGGGGAGACCGGGCACCTCCTAGCAGAGCGCTTTAGGGAACATCTCCGGGACACCCGCACCAATCAACCACACCGCCCCGTGGCCCAACATTTCAACTTCCCATCCCACTCTGCCGAGGATATGGAGGTCCTGGGCCTCCTTCACTGTCGCTCCCTCACCACCAGACGCCTGGAGGAAGAACGCCTCATCTTCCGCCTCGGAACACTTCAACCCCAGGGCATCAAAGTGGACAGTTTCCTCATTTCCCCTTCCCCCACCTCACCCTAGTTCTAAACTTCCAGCTCAGTAACTGTCCCCATGACTTGTCCAGACTTGTCCTACCTGCCTATCTCCTTTTCCACCTATCTACTCCACCCTCTCCTCCTTGACCTATCACCTTCATCCCCTCCCCCACTCACCCATTGTACTCTATGCTACTTTCTCCCCACCTCCACCCTCCTCTAGCTTATCTCTCCACGCTTCAGGCTCACTGCCTTTATTCCTGATGAAGGGCTTTTGCCCGAAACGTCGATTTCGAAGCTACTTGGATGCTGCCTGAACTGCTGTGCTCTTCCAGCACCACTAATCCAGAATCTGGTTTCCAGCATCTGCAGTCATTGTTTTTACCTTATCCAAGGCAATGCCAAGCAATTAGCACTCTCTGCTCACACAATACAAAAATGCACTGGGTATTGTTGGGAATTGTTCTGAAGAGAGCAAAACAAAAACCAACCAAAAATTGTCTTTCCCCAATGATACCCAATTATCTGCAGTTTATATTAATATCCAGAGCTCCTGATATAAAGGAGCACCTTAGAAATGTTTGCATGTTGACGCAACAACTGCTGGGGAAAAGAAAGAGAAAATGTGAGGGCTTTCATGGGGACCTGGGGAAGAGTGGAGTCGGACATATTGAGGCCTAGAGAAGGAGAACGTGGTTTTGGGAGAATCTATAGGATCATAAGAAATAAAAAACAATGTTGCAATATAATAGGGAACCAGCATTGTTCCTTCACAAGGTTATACGCTTGAGGTATTTTGCATACATAGGGTGTGGAGTGATATCCCAGTTTTTCAACCGCTGAACACAATTTCACACAGTGTACCTCTTCAGTCTCTCATTCTCCATCAGCCTCCTCTCAGCCGAGGCATAGTTACACTGCCTGGCTAGAAATTAGCAGCAACCGACATTGATGCAGCACCTTTAGGGTAGCTCTGCTGCCTCACAGTAACGTGCAGGTTAGCTGGCCACGCTACGTTGCCCATAGTGTCCAGGGATGTGCAGGCTGGGTGGGTTAGACATGGGAAATGCAGGGTTACAGGGAAGGGATGGAAAGGTTGATCTGGTTGGGATGCTCTTCAGAAGGACTTGATAGGCAAGAGTGGCCTGCTTGCACACTGTAGGGATTCTAAGATATTGTCTAATAAAATTTGCCAAAGCATTTCAGAGGAATTATCAAAGTAAATTGGACACTGATCCTAAATCTCCAGATGCAGCAGGAATCTGGCTGCATGACTGAGTCAAGGGCAGCTGCATAGCACTGCAAGTGGGGGAGGTTGCAGCAATTTGAAACAAAATATTTTTCACATGTGGCTATCACCATTCAATTCAAATGTTCACTTGCTTGAAAGTGAAAGAGCCAATTATGGCCAAATGCTGGCAAATGGGACGAGGTCAACTTAGGCCATCTGGCCAGTATGGATGAGTTGGACCGAAGGGTCTGCTTCCCTGATGTATGCCTCTCTACCTCTATTTAAAAGGCAACTGGATGGGTACATGAATAGGAAGGTTTAGAGGGATATAGGTCAAATGCTGGCAAATGAGACTAGATTAGGTTGGGATATCTGGTCGGCATGGATGAGTTGGACCGAAGGGTCTCTTTCTGTGTTGTATAACTCCAAGACTGCACTAAGGTCTTCGAGAGTGGAAGAAAGAGCAATTCTATCACCACCGAACTGCAAGCAAAATAATAGAAGCATGACATCAAGCACTCTCACAAACACGGGTAATAAGTTTAAAAGAGGCTGTGTCTGGTACAGACAGGGAGAACAAAGATTATCTAGGGCCAAGGTCATTAGAGTCTTTGAGCTGTCTAACCTGTGATCACAGTTTTTTAAGTGTTGACTCATATTCTCAGCAGTAGCAAGTTTTGTCAATATCTTTAAGTTCTCAGTCAATGGTAGTTGGCCAAATATACTTTACCACCAGGCATTGCTTTCTCTGGGAATTTAGGAAAATGAAAGGGGATCTCATTGAAACATATCAGATTCTTAAGGGGCTTGACAGGGTCAATGCTGAGAGGATGCTTCCCCTCATGCGAGAGCCTAGGACCAGAGGACGCAGTCACAGAATAATGGGGCATCAATTTAAGACTGAGATGGGGAGGAATTTCTTCTCTCGGATGGTTGTGAGTCTTTGGATCTCCTTGCCACAGAGAGCCGTTGGGGCAGAGTCCTTGTGGATATTTAAGCTTAAGATTAATAGTCAGAGACTCAAGCATTTTGGGGGAAAGGGCAGGAAAGTGGATGTGAGGAATGTCGGATCAGCCATGATCCTATTGAATAGCAGAGAATGGGCCAAATGGCCTTGTCCTGTTCCTATTTCTTACTGTCTTATGATGACAAAATAGGCAGGGAGAGTGTGGTGACTTGGATGAAGTGTAGAAGCTCCTGTATGGTCTTGACAAGGTGGGATGTGGACAGTGGGTTGTTTTCTGTGGTGGGTGAATCCAGAAATAGGGTGCACTGTCTAAAAATGAGGGGTTTCTTCTTTCATAGGCAAAGAGGACCATCCCAACTTGACTTGCAATTATATCATTGTCTCTACACTTACACTGGGTCTAAATCCTGGTAACTCCATCTTAACAACCCAACCCCAAGGAAATGCATCAGTTCAAGAAATTACTTAATACCAGGGATCAAGGGATGAGCAATATATGCTGGGTCAGACAGCAATGCTAATATCCCATCAGCAACTAAGGAAAACGCACAGTGATGACAAGGGTTACTGGGTGTACAAGGAACAAAGTGGGTTAACTTTCAGTTAGAAACATAAGTTTGGATGATCCTAAGTTTTTGAAGGGGTGCAAGGAAGGCCTTTCGATTACTTTACCCTGATAGACAGTTGGGAGAGGGGGTTCCATTGAGAGAGTGGAAGTGGTGGGAGGGACTGGGAGGGGAGAAGCCGGTTGAACAGGTAGTCCAGAGATATGCAAGTTAAGTGGATTGGCCGCGCTAAATTGCCCATAGTGCTCAGGAGTATGTAGGTTAGGTGCATTAGCAGTGCTGCAAGGAGAGGGTAGGGGAATGGGTCTGGGCGGGTTGCTGTTTGGAGAGGCAGTGTGGACTTGTTGGGCAGACTGGCCTGCTTCCACACGGTATGGATTCTATGTTTGACATTCTATGTTCGATGCCACCATGTTGGTGTTGGCAAGAACGAGGGAAAATGGCTGCTTCTGAGCGGATGGAAGTGTTGACTCACCTGGATCTGACGTTGGAACAACCCTTGATGAAAAGTGTTGTGTGCCACACAACAAACAGACCGGTAAAATCCATTGACCATGTTGTCTGCAATCAGTGCTGTTCTGAAAATAGAATCAATCACAGAAGGCTGGGGATGGGTTAAGGGTCAATCAGCTCTGAAGAGCTCTAATCATTACTTTTCTTATCCTATTGTCTGCTCATTAGACTGCCACATCCCTCAACACATACTGCGTCTTTCTGAGCTCCATGAGTGCATGACTGTTGTCAGTAATTGATTATCCCTCCATTGATTTTGTCTCGATGGAGTTCTTGCCGTTGAAGGGGAAAGGTTCCATTCAGTGAAAGGAAGGACAGATTTGCATTTCTGTAGCACCTTCTGCAATCCAAATATTCTGCAGCCAATTCATTAAAAAATGTTCCATTAATAGACGCCAGTGAAGTATGTTGGGAGAGAATCACTGTTGCAATGTGGCAATGAACAGCTGTTTTCTGTAAGGTTTTTAAAAATATTTTAATGCTTTCATGGGACATGGGCATTGCATTGTGCTCATAACAAACATAGACTGAAATAATGGTATTATTCCGGGATTATTGCCCAGAGACCCAGGTAATGTTCTGGAGACCCGAGGTTCAAATCCTGCCATGGCAGATGGTGCAATTGGAATCTAATAAAAATCTGGAATGAAAGGTATAATGATGACCATACTGTTGCCAATTGCTGATCCATCTGTTTTATTAATGCCCTTCAGGGAAGGACACTGCCCCCTTTTCCTGATCTGGGCTGCACGTGACTCAGGACCCACAGCCATGCAGTTGACTCTTGAATGCCTTCTAATAAATGCTGACCTAGCCAATGATGCCCACATCCCATGAATGAATGCATCCCACCTCAATACAAACAGTTACGTGTAATGACATTGGATAGAGTGTGAGGTGTAGCAACCAGTCATTTCATCCAATGGGTCGATAACCGTGTTACGCGTCAGGTTTTATCAGAGCTCTTGCAGTGTCTCAGAAGGATATCACTGAACTCCTGTTGGTGGGTGATAGACCAGCCTAACGTGTGTTTGTCTTCCCTCTGCAGAAGATGGATGACCTGACCAGTTGTTCTGAAGCCAGTACAGTGGACATGAGGAGCAAAGGCGATGAGGACGAGCACGTTTCGGAGCACACAGAGGAAGCTGTGGATCCGGACGAATGTTTCACTGAAGGTAGGTGTCAAGAGTCAATAGAAATGTAAGGTGTTGGCGAATGAATAAGATTTCATTTTTGAGTACCTCCTCCCACCCCAAGTACAATGCAGTCAGGAATCCGGGAGGAAGTAGATGGGGAGCCCTTTAAGCGGGCCGTATAGTTGCTGAAGAGTTCTTCATGTGAATTTAACTTCCCACCAGCTGCTGCCTGGAAGATGGCTGAGCTCCCATTAAGGAGACTTCAGATGTTTAACAAGGGCAATCTGATTAGACTTGATTTATTATTGTCACATGTACCGAAATACAGTGAAAAGTATTGTTTTATGTGCTATCCAGGCAAATCATACCTTATATAAGTACATCAGGGTAATAGAACAGGATGGAGAATATCGTGTTACAGCTACAGGGAGGGTGCAGAGAAAGATCAGCTCTAATATATGAGAGGTTCATAAGTCTGATAACAATGGGGAAAGAACTGTTCTTGAATCTGTTCGCATGTGTTTCAAACTTTTGTATGTTCTGCCCAATGGAGGGTGCTGGAAGAGGGAATGACTGGGGTGAGAGAGGTCTTTGATAAGGTTAACTGCTTTCCTGAGGTAGCAGGGAGAATGGGCAGAGACAACGGAGGGAAGGCTGGTTTGTGTGATGGACTGGGCAGTGTTCTTTAGCCTTATGAGAAAGTAGAGGCATTAGGTAGCCTTTCTTGACTGTAGCGTTGACGTGAATGGGCTAGAGCAATCTCATAGAACATAGAACATAGAACATAGAAAAATACAGCACAGTATAAGCCTTTGGCCCTCGATGTTGCGCCGATCCAAGCCCACCTAACCTACACTAGCCCACTATCCTCCATATGCCTATCCAATGCCCGTTTAAATGCCCATAAAGAGGGAGAGTCCACCACTGCTACTGGCAGGGCATTCCATGAACTCACGACTCGCTGAGTAAAGAATCTACCCCTAACATCTCTCCTATACCTACCACCCCTTAATTTAAAGCTATGCCCTCTCGTAATAGCTGACTCCATACGTGGAAAAAGGTTCTCATGGTCAACCTTATCTAAACCCCTAATCATCTTGTACACCTCTATCAAGTCACCCCTAAACCTTCTTTTCTCCAATGAAAACAGCCCCAAGTGCCTCAGCCTTTCCTCATAGGATCTTCCTACCATACCAGGCAACATCCTGGTAAACTTCCTCTGCACCCGTTCCAGTGCCTCCACATCCTTCCTATAGTATGGTGACCAAAACTGCACACAATACTCCAGATGCGGCCGCACCAGAGTCCTATATAACTGCAACATGACCTCAGGACTCCGGAACTCAATTCCTCTACCAATAAAAGCCAGTACGCCATATGCCTTCTTCACCGCACTATTTACCAGGGTGGCAACTTTCAGAGATCTGTGTACATGGACACCAAGATCCCTCTGCTCATCCACACTACCAAGTATCCGACCATTAGCCCAGTACTCTATCTTTTTGTTACTCATACCAAAGTGAATCACCTCACACTTACCTACATTGAACTCAATTTGCCACCTTTCTGTCCAGCTCTGCAGCTTATCTATATCCCGCTGTAACCTGCCACATCCTTCCGCACTGTCAACAACTCCACCGACTTTCGTATCATCCGCAAACTTGCTCACCCAACCTTCTAGCCCCTCCTCCAGGTCATTTATAAAAATGACAAACAGCAATGGTCCCAAAACAGATCCTTGCGGAACACCACGAGTAACTGCACTCTAAGATGAACCTTTACCATCAACTACTACCCTCTGTCTTCTCCCAGCCAGCCAATTCCTAATCCAAACCTCCAACTCACCCTCAATGCCATACCTCCGTATTTTTTGCAGTAGCCTACCATGGGGAACCTTATCAAACGCCTTACTAAAATCCATATACACCACATCCACCGCTTTACCCTCATCCACCTCCTTAGTCACCTTCTCAAAGAATTCAATAAGGTTTGTGGGACATGACCTGCCCTTCACAAAACCATGCTGACTATCCTTGATCACATTATTCCTATCCAGGTGTTCATAAATCCTATCCCTTACAATTCTCTCTAAGACTTTGCCCACAACAGAAGTGAGACTCACCGGCTTATAGTTACTAGGGTTATCCCTACTCCCCTTCTTGAACAAGGGAACCACATTTGCTATCCTCAGCAGCTCTGGGCATTTTTATACCTAGGCTAGTACCATCTCAGCATGGGCCAGGCTAATCCAGTCTGGCTGGCTGGGTGGCACTAACATGGGCAGTGTTGGAGTTGACAGGCACGTTGTCCTCAGCAATGACGTGTCTTCGGATGAAAACGTCAGAGGCTGAGGGATGACCTTAAAAAGGTTTATAAAATCATGAAGGGCATGGATAGGATAAATACACAAGGTCTTTTCCCCAAGGTGGGGAGACCAGAACTGGAGGGCATAGGTTTATGGTGAGAGGGGAAACATTTAAAAGGGACCTAATAGGCAGCTCTTTTACGCAGGGGGTGGAACGTGTATGGAATGAGCTGCCAGAGGAAGTGGTGGAGGCTGGTACAATTACAACATTTAAAAGACATCTGGATGGGTATATGAATAGGAAGAGTTTAGAGGGATATGGGCCAAGTGCTGGCAAATGAGACTAGCAGTTAACAACAAACAATAAGCAGCAGTTCACAAGAAACAGTGATTTACAGGGGAAAGGGGCAGCAAAGCAAAATCCCAAACCCCACCGTCTGACCAGTTCACAGGGAAATGAGGACCAACCCCAAATCCCACCTTATCTTGTCAAAAAGGAAACAGTAAACGCAACTACATACAAAACAGTCCAATCAAACAAGCAATGAAACAGTGCATAAATCCCAGACACCCCAGCAAACCACCCACCCCGCCCACCTTCCAGCCATAAGGCAGCCCGCCCTTATGCCCCTTCAGGCTCTCAGTCTGCCCCATGCCCCTTCCGCACGGGACTAGATTAATTTAGGATATCTGGTCAGCATGGACGAGTTGGACCAAAGGGTTCGTTTCCACGCTGTACATCTCCAAGACCCTATGACTGTATAAATAGGACTGGCATAAGAATTTGGGGACTCCCGTTAAGATTAGATTACTTACAGTGTGGAAACAGGCCCTTCGGCCCAACAAGTCCACACCAACCCACTGAAACGCAACCCACCCCCCGACATTTACCCCTTCACCTAACACTACAGACAATTTAGCATGGCCAGTTCACCTAACCTGCACATTTTTGGATTGTGGGTGGAAACCAGAGCACCTGGAGGAAACCCACGCAGACACAGGGAGAATGTGCAAACTCCACACACTGAGCCGCCTGAGGCAGGAATCGAATCCGGGTCTCTGGTGCTGTGAGACAGCAGTGCTAACCACTGTGCCACCATGCCAACTAATAAGGTGGGTGAGAACCAAGATGGCAGCCATCTGAGTTTCCATAGTAACAGAGTGAGTGGTCATGGAAGTTGTCAAGAGAATGTCACCTTCTGGGACCACTATCGTGTTTGTGAAGGAGTCTGAAGTAGGTGATACAAAATTGAACAAATTCAAAGGAAAGGGATACTGTCTCTTAAAAAAAGATACAGATGAGTGGATGAGGAGGAATTTCTTACCTCTTTGAATCCATGGAATCCTATCCCACCGAGGGCAGTCAAGGCTGGGTCATTGAGTACATTCAAGGCTGAGATAGATTTTTAAAATGACAAAGCTCATTAATACTGGATTAGTGGTGCTGGAAGAGCACAGCTGTTCAGGCAGCATCCAAGGAGCTTTGAAATCGATGTTTCGGGCAAAAGCCCTTCATCAGGTATAATGCATCAACCTCCTCAGTCTCATTTACAAGGATGTCTCCAGGAATGAGAAACTTCAGTGTCGAGGATGGAATGAAGAAGTTGGGACTTTTCTTGGAAAGAAGAAAGCTGAGAGGATATTTGATGGAGGATTTTAAAATCATGAGTGAGCTGGAAATATTAGACAGCAAGAAGCTATTCCCACTCTTAAAAGGAACAAGAATGAGAGGGCATGGATTTAAAGTGATGTGCAATTGACGTAAGGTGGTGTGAGAGAGCTGCCAGAGGAAGTGGTGGAGACTGGTACAATTGCAACATTTAAGAGGCATTTGGATGGGTACATGAATAGGAAGAGTTTGGAGGGATATGGGCCAGGTGCCGGCAGGTGGGACTAGATTGGGTTGGGATATCTGGTCGGCATGGACAGGTTGGACTGAAGGGTCTGTTTCCATGCTGTACATCTCTATGACTCTATGAATCTAAAAGCCCTTTATCAGGAATGAAGTTCTCCTCCTCTCTCCATAAGAATCTCAATGAATCTCTCTCTCACTGCAACCCCCAGGTCAGCTCCTCTGCCCTGAAGCACTGCCTCTTTGCTACCTTCCCCCACCCTCCTCTCTGACCTATCACCTTCATTCCCAACCCCATCCACCCATTGTACTCTTGGCTACCTTCCCCCACCCTCCTCTCTGACCTATCACCTTCATCCCCACCTCCATCCACCTATTGTATGCTTTGCTACCTTCTCCCCAGTCCCACACCCCCTCCCATTTATCTCTCCACCCTGGAGGCTCCCTGCCTCTATTCCTGATGTAGGGATTTTGCCCGAAACGTCAATTTTCCTGCTCCTCGGATGCTGCCTGACCTGCTGTGCTTTTCCACACCACTCTAATCTGGAGTCACATGTAGGCTAGACCAGATAAGGATGGTAGATTTCCTTCCCTGAAGGGCATTAGTAAACCAGATGGGCTAATAGTGGGCAACAGCTTCACAGTCATTCTTAGACTTTTAATCCCCAGATTTATTTTGATGTTTTGAATTCAAATTCCACCATCGCAGGATTTGAACTTAGGTTCCCAAGGACATTATCTGGGCCTCTAGCCTAATAGTCTAGTGACAATATCCACCAGGCCACCATCTCCCCTATTGGGATTGCGGGATGAGGAAAAGACCACAGTCCACGCTGTTTGTAGTTTCCATTTTGGAGTTCTGACAGTGCAACGAAAATGGAACTTCTAACTGATGAAAATGATCAATTCCTATCAGTGGATAACAAACCGAATGAGGAAAGGCCCAGTGCTGGAGAATTCTGGGAGCCTTAGGCACAAAGCTTCTTGCCCGTCCCAAACATGTCTCTAATTACTCATATATTGTATCCTAAAATATTATTTTCTGAAAGAATTCTAATTCTGAAAGAAAGATTTCGTGCTGCCTGCTTATGTCCAACTGAGGCATTTTCTGGATTGTCCGGGGATATGGGAGAAGACAGCCAGTCTCCTCCCTGCTTTCCAATGAAGAAACAAACTGACTGTTCTGTCGCAAAGACAAATAGTCTGGGGCCACATATGAAGGACCCATGGGCTAAGAGGCAACTAATAAAGAGGAACATAATCTGTAGCTAATCTGTGTTAAGTCAAATGCACAACTTTATAGGATCCTCCAGCACAGAGGAAGCAATTCAGGCCATTATGCAACAACTATCCAATTCACCTTGTTTTCCTCTGCTGGCCCATAGACCTGCAGTTCCTTCTCCTTCTTATACTTGTCCCATTTGCTTTTGAATATGATCAACACTGTATCAACCAACCTTTTAGCTCCCCTCCAAGCCATTCACTATCCTGACTTGGAAATATATCGCCATTTTTTCAATGTTGCTGGCTCAAAATCCTGGAACTCTCTCCTGATCTGGACTGTGGGGGTCCTTATATTTCACAAGGACTGCAATGGTTCAAGAAAGCAGCTCACTAATGCCTCCTCAAGGTCAAGTGGGGACGAACAATAAATACTGGCTTAGCCCAGCGATGCCCACACCTTATGAACGAATTCTAAAAGCGATTATACATTGTAATACCTCGCTGCAGAAAAAACAAGTTCTCCTCTTCAACTCTGATTCCTTTCCCATTTGTCTTCATTATCTGTCTCTTTTGCTAAGTCTTCCCTTCCCAGCAACTAGAACACAGTGAACCTAGCAGCTTCAAGTCATAGATTCATAGAGTCATAGAGATGTACAGCATAGAAACAGAATCTTCGGTCCAACCCATTCATGCCAACCAGATATCCCAACCCGATCTAGTCCCACCTGTCAGGACCCGGCCCATATCCCTCCAAACCCTTCCTATTCATATACCCATCCAAATACCTTTTCAATGTTGCAATTGTACCAGCCTCCACCACTTCCTCTGGCAGCTCATTCTATACATGCACCACCCTCTGCATGAAAAAGTTGCCCCTTAGGTCTCTTTTATATCTTCCCCTCTCACCCTAAACCTATGCCCTCCCCCACCCCAGGTAAAAGACTTTGCCTATTTACTCTATCCATGCCCCTCAATTTTGTAAACCTCTATAAGGTCACCCCTCAGCCTCCGACGCTCCAGGGAAAACAGTCCTAGCCTGGTCAGCCTCTCTCTATAGCTCAAATCCTCCAACCCTGGCAACATCCTTGTAAATCATTTCTGAACCCTTTCAGGTTTCACAACATATTTCCGATAGGAAGGAGACCAGAATTGCATGCAATATTCCAACAGTGGCCTAACCAATGTCCTGTACAGCCGCAACATGACCTCCCAACTCCTGTACTCAATACGCTAACCAATAAAGGAAAGCATACCAAACACCTTCTTCACTATCCTATCTACCTGCGACTCCACTTTCAAGGAGCTATGAACCTGCACTCCAAGGTCTCTTTGTTCAACAACATTTCCTCGGACCTTACAATGAAGTGTATATGTCCTGCTGAGAGTTGCTTTCCCAAAATGCAGCACCTCGTATTTATCTGAATTAAACTCCATCTGCCACTTCACAGCCCATTGGCCCATCTGGTCCAGATTCTGTTGTGATCTGAGGTAAACTTCTTCGCTGTCCACTACACCTCCAATTTTGTTGTCATCTGCAAACTTAATAACTGTACCTCTTATGCTCACATCTCTGTGTGAAGTTCAGGGGGAATGGTGGGCTGCTATGAAAGAGAACTGGATAGTGTTGCAGGATCAGCATCAATCTCTGGACTGTAACTTCAGACTGACCCATTTTTGTAACCTCTTCCTGTCCCTACACACTCCCCATCTCTGTAACCTCCTCCTGCCCCTACACATTCCCCATCTCTGTAACCTCCTCCTGCCCCTACACATTCCCCATCTCTGTAACCTCCTCCTGTCCCTACACATTCCCCATCTCTGTAACCTCCTCCTGTCCCTACACACTCCCCATCTCTGTAACCTCCTCCTGTCCCTACACATTCCCCATCTCTGTAACCTCCTCCTGTCCCTACACACTCCCCATCTCTGTAACCTCCTCCTGTCCCTACACACTCCCCATCTCTGTAACCTCCTCCTGTCCCCACACATTCCCCATCTCTGTAACCTCCTCCTGCCCCTACACATTCCCCATCTCTGTAACCTCCTCCTGTCCCTACACATTCCCCATCTCTGTAACCTCCTCCTGTCCCTACACACTCCCCATCTCTGTAACCTCCTCCTGTCCCTACACACTCCCCATCTCTGTAACCTCCTCCTGCCCCTACACATTCCCCATCTCTGTAACCTCCTCCTGTCCCTACACATTCCCCATCTCTGTAACCTCCTCCTGTCCCCAAACAGTCCCCGTCTCTGTAACCTTCTCCTGTCCCCACACATTCCCCATCTCTGTAACTTCTTCCTGTCCCTACACATTCCCCATCTCTGTAACCTCCTCCTGTCCCCAAACAGTCCCCGTCTCTGTAACCTTCTCCTGTCCCCACACATTCCCCATCTCTGTAACCTCCTCCTGTCCCTACACACTCCCCATCTCTGTAACCTCCTCCTGTCCCTACACATTCCCCATCTCTGTAACCTCCTCCTCTCCCTACACATTCCCCATCTCTGTAACCTCCTCCTGTCCCTACACATTCCCCATCTCTGTAACCTCCTCCTGTCCCTACACACTCCCCATCTACGTAACCTCCTCCTGTCCCTACATTCTCCCCATCTCTGTAACCTCCTCCTGTTCCTACACATTCCGCATCTCTGTAACCTCCGCCTGTCCCTACATATTCCCATCTCCGTAACCTCCTCCTGCCGCGACACACTCCCCATCTCTGTAACCTCCTCCTGCCCCTACACACTCCCCATCTCTGTAACCTCCTCCTGTCCCTACACATTCCCCATCTCTGTAACCTCCTCCTGTCCCTACACATTCCCCATCTCTGTAACCTCCTCCTGCCCCTACACACTCCCCGTCTCTGTAACCTCCTCCTGTCCCTACACATTCCCCATCTCTGTAACCTCCTCCTGTCCCTACACTCTCCCCATCTCTGTAACCTCCTCCTGTCCCTACACATTCCCCATCTCTGTAACCTCCTCCTGTCCCTACACATTCCCCATCTCTGTAACCTCCTCCTGTACCCACACACTCCCCATCTCTGTAACCTCCTCCTGTCCCTACACATTCCCCATCTCTGTAACCTCCTCCTGTCCCCACACACTCCCCATCTCTGTAACCTCCTCCTGTCCCTACACATTCCCCATCTCTGTAACCTCCTCCTGTCCCTACACACTCCCCATCTCTGTCACCTCCTCCTGTCCCCACACACTCCCCATCTCTGTAACCTCCTCCTGTCCCTACACATTCCCCATCTCTGTAACCTCCTCCTGTCCCTACACTCTCCCCATCTCTGTAACCTCCTCCTGTCCCTACACACTCCCCATCTCTGTAACCTCCTCCTGCCCCTACACACTCCCCATCTCTGTAACCTCCTCCTGTCCCTACACATTCCCCGTCTCTGTAACCTCCTCCTGTCCCCACACACTCCCCATCTCTGTAACCTCCTCCTGTCCCTACACACTCCCCATCTCTGTAACCTCCTCCTGTCCCTACACTCTCCCCATCTCTGTAACCTCCTCCTGTCCCTACACACTCCCCATCTCTGTAACCTCCTCCTGCCCCTACACACTCCCCATCTCTGTAACCTCCTCCTGTCCCTACACATTCCCCGTCTCTGTAACCTCCTCCTGTCCCCACACACTCCCCATCTCTGTAACCTCCTCCTGTCCCTACACATTCCCCATCTCTGTAACCTCCTCCTGTCCCTACACATTCCCCATCTCTGTAACCTCCTCCTGACCCTACACACTCCCCATCTCTGTAACCTCCTCCTGCCCCTACACTCTCCCCATCTCTGTAACCTCCTCCTGCCACTACACTCTCCCCATCTCTGTAACCTCCTGCCGTCCCTACATATTCCCCATCTCTGTAACCTCCTCCTGCCCCTACACATTCCGTATCTCTATAACCTCCTCCTGCCCCGACACACTCCCCATCTCTGTAACCTCCTCCTGCCCCGACACACTCCCGATCTCTGTAACCTCCTCCTGTCCCCACACATTCCCCATCTCTGTAACCTCCTCCTGCCCCTACACATTCCGTGTCTCTGTAACCTCCTCCTGTCCCTACACACTCCCGATCTCTGTAACCTCCTCCTGTCCCTACACACTCCCCATCTCTGTAACCTCCTCCTGTCCCTACACATTCCCCATCTCTGTAACCTCCTCCTGTCCCTACACATTCCCCATCTCTGTAACCTCCTCCTGTCCCTACACATTCCCCATCTCTGTAACCTCCTCCTGTCCCTACACACTCCCCATCTCTGTAACCTCCTCCTGTCCCTACACATTCCCCATCTCTGTAACCTCCTCCTGCCCCTACACATTCCCCATCTCTGTAACCTCCCCCTGCCCCTACACATTCCCCATCTCTGTAACCTCCCCCTGCCCCTACACATTCCCCGTCTCTGTAACCTCCTCCTGTCCCTACACATTCCCCATCTGTGTAACCTCCTCCTGCCCCTACACATTCCCCATCTCTGTAACGTCCTCCTGCCCCTACACACTCCCCATCTCTGTAACCTCCTCCTGTCCCTACACACTCCCCATCTCTGTAACCTCCTCCTATCCCCACACACTCCCCGTCTCTGTAACCTCCTCCTGTCGCCACACACTCCCCATCTCTGTAACCTCCTCCTGTCCCTACACTCTCCCCATCTCTGTAACCTCCTCCTGTCGCCACACACTCCCCATCTCTGTAACCTCCTCCTGTCCCTACACTCTCCCCATCTCTGTAACCTCCTCCTGTCCCCTACACATTCCCCATCTCTGTAACCTCCTCCTGTCCCCACACACTCCCCATCTCTGTAACCTCCTCCTGCCGCGACACACTCCCCATCTCTGTAACCTCCTCCTATCCCCACACACTCCCCGTCTCTGTAACCTCCTCCTGTCCCCTACACACTCCCCGTCTCTGTAACCTCCTCCTACCCCTACACACTCCCCATCTCTGTCACCTCCTCCTGTCCCTACACATTCCCCATCTCTGTAACCTCCTCCTATCCCTACACACTCCCCATCTCTGTCACCTCCTCCTGTCCCCACACACTCCCCATCTTTGTCACCTCCTCCTGTCCCCACACACTCCCCATCTCTGTCACCTCCTCCTGTCCCTACACACGCCCCGTCTCTGTCACCTCCTCCTGTCCCTACACATTCCCCATCTCTGTAACCTCCTCCTGTCCCTACACACTCCCCATCTCTGTAACCTCCTCCTGCCCCTACACATTCCCCATCTCTGTAACCTCCTCCTGTCCTGAAACACTCCCCATCTCTGTAACCTCCTCCTGTCCCTACACACTCCCCATCTCTGTAACCTCCTCCTGCCCCTACACATTCCCCATCTCTGTAACCTCCTCCTGTCCCTACACACTCCCCATCTCTGTAACCTCCTCCTGCCCCTACACATTCCCCATCTCTGTAACCTCCTCCTGTCCCTACACACTCCCCATCTCTGTAACCTCCTCCTGTCCCTACACACTCCCCGTCTCTGTAACCTCCTCCTGTCCTGACACACTCCCCGTCTCTGCCACCTCCTCCTGTCCCTACACATTCCCCATCTCTGTAACCTCCTCCTGTCCTGACACACTCCCCATCTCTGTAACCTCCTCCTGTCCTGACACACTCCCCATCTCTGTAACCTCCTCCTGTCCCTACACATTCCCCATCTCTGTAACCTCCTCCTGTCCCTACACTCTCCCCATCTCTGTAAGCTCCTCCTGTCCTGACACACTCCCCATCTCTGTAACCTCCTCCTGTCCCTACACTCTCCCCATCTCTGTAACCTCCTCCTGTCCCTAAACATTCCCCATCTCTGTAACCTCCTCCTGTCCCTACTCATTCCCCATCTCTGTAACCTCCTCCTGTCCCTACACATTCCCCGTCTCTGTAACCTCCTCCTGTCCCTACTCATTCCCCATCTCTGTAACCTCCTCCTGCCCCTACACATTCCGTACCTCTGTAACCTCCTCCTGTCCCTACACATTCCCCATCTCTGTAACCTCCTCCTGCCCCTACACATTCCGTACCTCTGTAACCTCCTCCTGTCCCTACACATTCCCCATCTCTGTAACCTCCTCCTGCCCCTACACATTCCCCATCTCTGTAACCTCCTCCTGTCCCTACACATTCCCCATCTCTGTAACCTCCTCCTGTCCCCACACATTCCCCATCTCTGTAACCTCCTCCTGCCCCTACACACTCCCCATCTCTGTAACCTCCTCCTGCCCCTACACACTCCCCATCTCTGTAACCTCCTCCTGTCCCCTACACACTCCCCATCTCTGTAACCTCCTCCTGTCCCTACACTCTCCCCATCTCTGTCACCTCCTCCTGTCCCTACACATTCCCCATCTCTGTAACCTCCTCCTGTCCCCACACACTCCCCATCTCTGTAACCTCCTCCTGTCCCTACACATTCCCCATCTCTGTAACCTCCTCCTGCCCCTACACATTCCGTATCTCTGTAACCTCCTCCTGTCCCCACACACTCCCCATCTCTGTAACCTCCTCCTGTCCCCACACATTCCCCATCTCTGTCACCTCCTCCTGCCCCTACACTCTCCCCATCTCTGTAGCCTCCTCCTGTCCCTACACACACCCCGTCTCTGTAACCTCCTCCTGTCCCTACACACTCCCCATCTCTGTAACCTCCTCCTGTCCCTACACATTCCCCATCTCTGTAACCTCCTCCTGTCCCTACACAGTCCCCATCTCTGTAACCTCCTCCTGTCCCTACACATTCCCCATCTCTGTAACCTCCTCCTGCCCCTACACACTCCCCATCTCTGTAACCTCCTCCTGCCCCTACACACTCCCCATCTCTGTAACCTCCTCCTGTCCCTACACATTCCCCATCTCTGTAACCTCCTCCTGCCCCTACACATTCCCCATCTCTGTAACCTCCTCCTGCCCCTACACATTCCCCATCTCTGTAACCTCCTCCTGTCCCTACACATTCCGTACCTCTGTAACCTCCTCCTGTCCCTACACATTCCCCATCTCTGTAACCTCCTCCTGCCCCTACACACTCCCCATCTCTGTAACCTCCTCCTGCCCCTACACACTCCCCATCTCTGTAACCTCCTCCTGTCCCTACACATTCCCCATCTCTGTAACCTCCTCCTGTACCCACACATTCCCCATCTCTGTAACCTCCTCCTGTCCCTACACATTCCCCATCTCTGTAACCTCCTCCTGTCCCTACACATTCCCCATCTCTGTAACCTCCTCCTGTCCCTACACATTCCCCATCTCTGTAACCTCCTCCTGTCCCTACACATTCCCCATCTCTGTAACCTCCTCCTGTCCCTACACACTCCCCATCTCTGTAACCTCCTCCTGTCCCTACACATTCCCCATCTCTGTAACCTCCTCCTGTCCCCACACACTCCCCATCTCTGTAACCTCCTCCTGTCCCTACACTCTCCCCATCTCTGTAACCTCCTCCTGTCCCTACACACTCCCCATCTCTGTAACCTCCTCCTGCCGCTACACATTCCGTATCTCTGTTACCTCCTCCTGTCCCCACACACTCCCCATCTCTGTAACCTCCTCCTGCCCCTACACATTCCGTATCTCTGTAACCTCCTCCTGTCCCCACACACTCCCCATCTCTGTAACCTCTTCCTGTCCCTACACACTCCCCATCTCTGTAACCTCCTCCTGCCCCTACACACGCCCCATCTCTGTAACCTCCTCCTGCCCCTACACATTCCCCATCTCTGTAACCTCCTCCTGTCCCTACACAGTCCCCATCTCTGTAACCTCCTCCTGCCCCTACACATTCCCCATCTCTGTAACCTCCTCCTGTCCCTACACATTCCCCATCTCTGTAACCTCCTCCTGTCCCTACACAGTCCCCATCTCTGTAACCTCCTCCTGCCCCTACACATTCCCCATCTCTGTAACCTCCTCCTGTCCCTACACATTCCCCATCTCTGTAACCTCCTCCTGTCCCTACACATTCCCCATCTCTGTAACCTCCTCCTGTCCCTACACATTCCCCATCTCTGTAACCTCCTCCTGTCCCTACACATTCCCCATCTCTGTAACCTCCTCCTGTCCCTACACATTCCGTACCTCTGTAACCTCCTCCTGTCCCTACACATTCCCCATCTCTGTAACCTCCTCCTGTCCCTACACATTCCCCATCTCTGTAACCTCCTCCTGTCCCTACACATTCCGTACCTCTGTAACCTCCTCTTGTCCCTACACACTCCCCGTCTCTGTAACCTCCTCCTGTCCCTACACACTCCCCATCTCTGTAACCTCCTCCTGCCGCTACACATTCCCCATCTCTGTAGCCTCCTCCTCTCCCTACACACTCCCCATCTCTGTAACCTCCTCCTCTCCCTACACACTTCCCATCTCTGTCACCTCCTCCTGTCCCTACACATTCCCCATCTCTGTAACCTCCTCCTCTCCCTACACACTCCCCATCTCTGTAACCTCCTCCTCTCCTTACACACTCCCCATCTCTGTAACCTCCTCCTGTCCCTACACTCTACCCATCTCTGTAACCTCCTCCTGTCCCTACACATTCCCCATCTCTGTAACCTCCTCCTGTCCCCTACACATTCCCCATCTCTGTAACCTCCTCCTGCCCCTACACACTCCCCATGTCTGTAACCTCCTCCTGTCCCCACACATTCCCCATCTCTGTAACCTCCTCCTGTCCCCACACACTCCCCATCTCTGTAACCTCCTCCCGTCCCCACACACTCCCCATCTCTGTAACCTCCTCCCGTCCCTACACATTCCCCATCTCTGTAACCTCCGCCTGTCCCCTACACATTCCGTATCTCTGTAACCTTCCCCTGCCCCTACACATTCCCCATCTCTGTAACCTCCTCCTCTCCCTACACACTCCCCATCTCTGTAACCTCCTCCTGTCCCTACACTCTCCCCATCTCTGTAACCTCCTCCTGCCCCTACACATTCCCCATCTCTGTAACCTCCTCCTGTCCCTACACACTCCCCATCTCTGTAACCTCCTCCTGCCCCTACACTTTCCCCATCTCTGTAACCTCCTCCTATCCCCACACATTCCCCATCTCTGTAACCTCCTCCTGTCCCTACACACTCCCCGTCTCTGTAACCTCCTCCTGTCCCTACACATTCCCCATCTCTGTAACCTCCTCCTGTCCCTACACATTCCCCATCTCTGTAACCTCCTCCTGTCCCTACACACTCCCCATCTCTGTAACCTCCTCCTGTCCCTACACACTCCCCATCTCTGTAACCTCCTCCTGCCCCTACACATTCCCCATCTCTGTAACCTCCTCCTGCCCCTACACATTCCCCATCTCTGTAACCTCCTCCTGTCCCTACACATTCCCCATCTCTGTAACCTCCTCCTGTCCCTACACACTCCCCATCTCTGTAACCTCCTCCTGTCCCTACACATTCCCCATCTCTGTAACCTCCTCCTGTCCCTACACACTCCCCATCTCTGTAACCTCCTCCTGTCCCTACACACTCCCCATCTCTGTAACCTCCTCCTGTCCCCACACATTCCCCATCTCTGTAACCTCCTCCTGCCCCTACACATTCCCCATCTCTGTAACCTCCTCCTGTCCCTACACATTCCCCATCTCTGTAACCTCCTCCTGTCCCTACACACTCCCCATCTCTGTAACCTCCTCCTGTCCTTACACACTCCCCATCTCTGTAACCTCCTCCTCTCCCTACACACTCCCCGTCTCTGTAACCTCCTCCTGTCCCCACACACTCCCCATCTCTGTAACCTCCTCCTCTCCCTACACATTCCCCATCTCTGTAACCTCCTCCTCTCCCTACACACTCCCCATCTCTGTCACCTCCTCCTGTCCCTACACTCTCCCCATCTCTGTAACCTCCTCCTGTCGCCACACATTCCCCATCTCTGTCACCTCCTCCTGTCCCTACACATTCCCCATCTCTGTCACCTCCTCCTGTTCCTACACACTCCCCATGTCTGTAACCTCCTCCTGCCCCTACACACTCCTCATCTCTGTAACCTCCTCCTGTCCCCACACACTCCCCATCTCTGTAACCTCCTCCTGCCCCTACACACTCCCCATCTCTGTAACCTCCTCCTGTCCCTACACATTCCCCATCTCTGTAACCTCCTCCTGTCCCCACACACTCCCCGTCTCTGTAACCTCCTCCTGCCCCTACACATTCCCCATCTCTGTAACCTCCTCCTGCCCCTACACACTCCCCATCTCTGTAACCTCCTCCTGTCCCTACACATTCCCCATCTCTGTAACCTCCTCCTGTCCCTACACACTCCCCGTCTCTGTAACCTCCTCCTGTCCCTACACATTCCCCATCTCTGTAACCTCCTCCTGTCCCCACACACTCCCCGTCTCTGTAACCTCCTCCTGCCCCTACACTCTCCCCATCTCTGTAACCTCCTCCTCTCCCTACACATTCCCCATCTCTGTAACCTCCTCCTCTCCCTACACACTCCCCATCTCTGTAACCTCCTCCTGTCCCTACACACTCCCCATCTCTGTAACCTCCTCCTGTCCCTACACACTCCCCATCTCTGTAACCTCCTCCTGTCCCTACACATTCCCCATCTCTGTAACCTCCTCCTCTCCCTACACATTCCCCATCTCTGTAACCTCCTCCTGTCCCTACACATTCCCCATCTCTGTAACCTCCTCCTGTCCCCACACACTCCCCGTCTCTGTAACCTCCTCCTGTCCCTACACATTCCCCATCTCTGTAACCTCCTCCTGTCCCTACACATTCCCCGTCTCTGTAACCTCCTCCTGTCCCCACACACTCCCCATCTCTGTAACCTCCTCCTGTCGCCACACACTCCCCATCTCTGTAACCTCCTCCTGCCCCTACACACTCCCCATCTCTGTAACCTCCTCCTGTCCCTACACACTCCCCATCTCTGTAACCTCCTCCTGTCCCTACACACTCCCCATCTCTGTAACCTCCTCCTGTCCCTACCCATTCCCCATCTCTGTAACCTCCTCCTGTCCCTACACATTCCCCATCTCTGTAACCTCCTCCTGTCCCTACACTCTCCCCTTCTCTGTAACCTCCTCCTGTCCCTACACACTCCCCATCTCTGTAACCTCCTCCTGTCCCTACACATTCCTCATCTCTGTAACCTCCACCCGTCCTTACACACTCCCCATCTCTGTAACCTCCTCCCGATCGTACACATTCCCCATCTCTGTAACCTCCTCCTGTCCCTACACATTCCCCATCTCTGTAACCTCCTCCTGTCCCTACACAGTCCCCATCTCTGTAACCTCCTCCTGTCCCTACACAGTCCCCATCTCTGTAACCTCCTCCTGTCCCTACACATTCCCCATCTCTGTAACCTCCTCCTGTCCCTACACATTCCCCATCTCTGTAACCTCCACCCGTCCTTACACACTCCCCATCTCTGTAACCTCCACCCGTCCTTACACACTCCCCATCTCTGTAACCTCCCCCTGCCCCTACACATTCCCCATCTCTGTAACCTCCTCCTGCCCCTACACATTCCCCGTCTCTGTAACCTCCTCCTGTCCCTACACATTCCCCATCTCTGTAACCTCCTCCTGCCCCTACACATTCCCCATCTCTGTAACCTCCTCCTGTCCCCACACATTCCCCATCTGTGTAACCTCCTCCTGCCGCTACACATTCCCCATCTCTGTAACCTCCTCCTGTCCCTACACACTCCCCATCTCTGTAACCTCCTCCTGTCCCTACACATTCCCCATCTCTCTGGAAAGAATACCCTCTCTACACCTTACCCCCTCGATGCACTCCCCCTTCCAAAACATTACCTAAAACCAGTTTTGTGATTCTAACATCTCTCTGCAGCTCAGCATCAAACTTTGGTCTCGCAATTGCCTGTTTGAAGCACCGAAGGTTCTGTCACCATGTAAATGCAGCTTCTTGTTGTTGTTGCTGCTGTTTGCAAACAGCCTCCTGCTTTTGAAATGCCTTCACGGTCATACCATCTTTGCTGAGTAACACGTTATCACTGGCTGCTTGGCATTCTTAAAATTTCTGGAAGGTTTGTTCTGAGTACAAAGGCTTCCTGATTCAGAATGACCCTGCCTCCTCATCTCCGTTGTTTCAGTGGCATGGTGTAGAGTTGGCTGCCTGTCCAGGCCGCTGTGTGTGTAATGCAGGCAGACCTGTTACATTCAGGACTCGAGCTGGCCTGGCTCGATCTGGTTTCTTGAGCAGGGACTGCCGTGAATAGGAACGTTCATGGGACAGTCATTGGAACAGTCTGAACATTCATCAGACTGAGCTCCTGTTATGGACCAGATCAAACCCCTCAAACTCTTCAGAAGATAGTCCAGACCCTAACTTTTTCTTATTTTAAAGGTAAACGTAAAATATTGTGTTACACGTTTATTTGGAAGCACTAGCTGTCGGAGCGCTGCTCCCCACCATCAGGAGGTTCCCCACCATCAGGTGGATGAAGGAGCAGCGCTCTGAAAGCTCGTGCTTCCAATTAAACCTGTTGGACTATAACCTGGTGTTGTGTGATTTTTAACTTTGTACACCTCAGTCCAACACCGGCATCTCCGAATCATAAAGTATTGTGTTCCAGATGCAATTCAATTGGTCAAACTAATCGATTTAAAGCAAAACACACTTTATTCATCCATTATAGTAAAAATACATCAAAAGGGAGAAGGAATTGGAATACCTTAATTCTATTGGAATACTTAACAGAATAATAGATACAGTAGCTATTACTAATTAACTGTTCCAATATAGTAACATCCCACAACCACACCGCCTGGCAAAAAGGCAAATTCAGAACACAGATTGTCTGACATGCCACTCCAATGACAGGCAGAGGAACGCCCAGGGTTTTGGCTGTAACTGAGAGAGGGGAATGATTAGCTTTCACTTCTTCAAGACCCCAACAGCGACTGCCAAAAGCTGAACCTAAAGATCCTGGCTATGTGGGGGCTCAACCACACCCATTCAGTCTGCTTCTATTGTTCCAACTTGAAAAGAGGAGGCATTGGCCACTGGTATTGTCACTGGATGACTGTTGGCCCAGCAACCTAGATAATGTTCTGGGGACCCGGTTTGAATCCTGCCACGGCAAATGGTGGAATTGGATTCAATTAAAAAAGAAATCTGGAATTAAGAGTCTAATGGTGACTGTGAATTGAACCATCTGGTTCACTAATGTTCTTTATGGAAGGAAATCTGTTGTCTTTACCTGGTCTGGCCTACATGTGACTCCAGACCCACAGCAATGTGGTTGACCCTTAACTGCCCTCTAGGAAATTAGGAATGGGTAATAAATGCTGCCTAGTCAGTGATGCCCTTATTCTGTGAGTGAATAAAAAAAGCAAAAGCCCCAAGGCCTCACAAGCTGTGTACCTTCTTGCAGATACTCAATGCCTCTTGTTCAATCTCTCTTTCAAAAACCAACCAGGACAAAATAACCTCTGAAAGCCATAATATCGTCACATTCAGAGCTTCCATCAACCCAACAACAACCTGTTACATCTAGATGGTGCTCTTCAATGATGTGGACATTCTCGACTGGGCACTCCCCAGGAGGATTTTCACTGAATCACGTGAGGAGCTGTTCGGACAGCTCACCACAGGCTGGGTCAAAGAGTTAGAGACTAAAGGAACTGCAGATGCTGGAATCCAAAGTAGACAGGCAGGAGGCTGGAAGAACACAGCAAGCCAGGCAGCATCAGGAGGTAGAGAAGTCAACGTTTCGGGTATTAACCCTTCTTCCTGACGAAGGGTTATACCCAAAATATAGACTTGTCCACCTCCTGATTCTCCCTGGCTTGCTGTGTTCTTTCAGCCTCTAGGTCGGAGATTTCAGCTTTTAAGGAGATGAGAGGGATGGAGTGGTTCAGAGAGGGTAGATCAGAGTTTACATCCATGTCTGCTGGAGGAATTATCGGCTGGGTTGGAATATTGAACGTTAGCCTTGTAATAAAAAGGTAGGAGGTAACTCAGATAGGGAAGGACAAAGATATGTGGAAGGTGTTCAAAAGGAAAAGAATGAGGATTCCTTTTTGTTTTGTCATGGGGTGGCAATGTTGCCCATCCCCAATTACCCTTGAACTGATTGGCTGGTGGATGTTTCAGATTGCATGGCTGTAGGACTGTAAGCCAGACTGGGTAAGGGTGGTAAAGATCCTTCCTTGAAGAATGCTGGTGAACCAGATAGGGTTTTTAATGATAATTGATGTTAGTTGCTGGGTCACCATGACTGAGATTAGCTTTCACTTCAATAGTTATTGATTAATTAAGAACTCTACCAGATGCCATAGGTGGGATTTGAATCCATGTCACAGTCTGGGCCTGTGGATTTCTAATCAAGTGACAAAAAACACCATTGTATTCTCTACATCTGAAGGTTGAGGTGTTGCTAGACCAAATGCCAATGTCAATCAGATGGCGATCAGAAAAGAGCAGCCTCTTAATGTCCAAAGAAGGGTTTGATCGCTTATGCAGCCTAGCAGGCCCTTTGTTAGGCCCCAGTTTGAGGATGTTGCCAGGGTTGGAGGATTTGAGCTATAGGGAAAGGCTGCATCAGCTGAGGCTGTTTTCCCTGGAGTGTTGGAGGTGGGGTGACCTTATAGAGGTTTATAAAATCATGAGGGGCATGGGTACATTAAATAAACAAGGGCTTTTTCCCTGGGTGGGGGAGTCCAAACCTAGAGGATATAGGTTTCGGGTGAGAGGGAAAAGATTTAAAAGCGACCTAAGGGGCAACTCTTTCACAGAGAGGGTGGTGCGTGTGGGGAATGAGCTGCCAGAGGAAGTGGTGGAGACTGGTACAATTACAACATTTAAAAGGCATCTGGATGGGTATATAACTAGGTAGGGTTTAGAGGGATATGGGCCAAGGGCTGGCAAATGGGATTAGATTAGGTTGGGAAATCTGGTCAGCATGGACAAGTTGGACTGAAGGGTCTGTTTCCGTGCTGTACATCTCTATGACTCTATGGTCAGTGCCTGTTAATCTTCATGAGTCACACGAGTGATTTGACAATGGTTTGGAAAACATCCAGAGGTGTGGAATAACATTTCAGTAGGGAAAACAAAAGGAGTTGGAATCTTGGGTATTCTTGTGTCGCAGGGGTAGGGTCCCTACGTCTGAGCCAGGAGGCCTGCTCTAGCTGGGTGCGCTAACATCTCCAAACAGGTTAATTAGAGAGAAGGGAAAAAAAACCAAAGTGAGTGACACAATGTCTGTCATACATTCAGAAACCAGGACTGAATAATCTATGGCCCATGGGAAAAGTGTAGTTCCAGTCCTCCCCGAGATCGAAGGCACTGTATCAAGTTCGAGGCACCTCTCCCGACAATGTAAGGACAAGTCAATCCTGTGTGGCCCTGATCTCGTTTCTTTTTCCACAGCTTGTGTCCGACGCTTCACCTGCTGCCAGGTGGACATCTCGACCGGCTATGGGAAGGTCTGGTGGAACCTGAGGAAAACCTGCTACAAAATTGTGGAGCACAACTGGTTCGAGACGTTCATTATCTTCATGATTCTGATGAGCAGTGGAGCTCTGGTGAGTCGGGACTCGCCTCTGGGCTGTCAGCAGCCGTCTCGCTCCCTCAATATCCCCTTGCTGAGATTGTCAGCCGCCCTCGTCCCACCACCATTGCCCCCTTTGGTTGCCAGGGGGTGGGGGCTCTCCCTCTTTCATTCCTCCTCTTCGACGGTTCAGAGTGAGCACACTGGAAAAAGACCGGGTTTGCTCCCTGGTCTTCTTAGCCTTCTCTCACCTCATTCCAAATAAACTTACAATGTTACCATCTGAAAGGGATGGCCTCATGGAATTATTGCTGGGCTCTTAAACTAGAGAGGAGCAAGTGAGGACTGCAGATGCTGGAGCTCAGAGTCAAGAATGTAAATAAGATTCCCTACAGTGTGGAAACAGGCCCTTCGGCCCAACAAGTCCACACCGACTCTCCAAAGAGTAACCCACCCAGACCCATTTCCCTCTGACTAATGCACCTAATACTATGGGCAATTTAGCATGGCCTATTTACCTAACCTGCACATCTTTGGACTGCAGGAGGAAACCCACGCAGACACGGGGAGAACCTACAAACTCCAAACAGATGGTTGCCCGAGGCTGGAATCGAACCCAGGTCCCTGGTGCTGTGAGGCAGCAGTGCTAACCACTGAGCTACCATGCCACCCGTTGTAGTCAGGCAGCACCCAAGGGCCAGGAGAATCAACGCTTCGGGCTCTTCATCCGGTTTCCAGCACTACACTCTCGACTGTTAACCTAGAGACCCAAGTAATAATCCAGGGACCTGGGTTCAAATCCCCCCCATGGCAGATGGTGGAATTTGAATTCAATACTTTATAAAAATAAAATCTGGAATTAAGTGTGTAAAAATAAGTAGGAATCAATTGTCCAAAAAAAAACCCCATCCTTTAGGGAAGGAAACTGTCATCCTACCCGGAGTATGTTGCTGGAAAAGCACGGCAGACCAGGCAGCATCTGAGGAGCAGGATAGTCGACGTTTCAGGCATAAGCCCTTTGTGCCATTCTAACCAGTCTGGCCTATATGTGACTCCAGACCCATAGCAACATGGTTGACTCTTAACTTAATTAGGGATGGGCAATTAATGTTGGCCTAGCCAGCACCACCCACATCCTATGATTGAATTTAAAATAAGTCATGGGGACTTGTGGACAGAACAGCTCAGCTCTTCCTCATAGTCTCAGTAATGTTCAATATCTTCCAAAGCTGGCTTCTTAACGCTAAATAAACGACTACTTGTTCTGTATAAATGCAGCAGTTCAAGGAGGCATCTCACCATCACCTT
This sequence comes from Chiloscyllium punctatum, assembly GCF_047496795.1. Classification (NCBI taxonomy): domain Eukaryota; kingdom Metazoa; phylum Chordata; class Chondrichthyes; order Orectolobiformes; family Hemiscylliidae; genus Chiloscyllium; species Chiloscyllium punctatum. The sequence continues at coordinate 116,172,149 of NC_092746.1, forward strand.
CTCCAGAGTAATTAGGGATGGCCAATAAATGTTGGTCCAGCCAGCAATGCTCACGTGCTTTGAATGAATGAATAATGAGATCCTCTTCCGAAGACTCTATGATTGGCTTTCTTTTACTGCCCAAGACTAAGCTGATCCTGTAGGGCTGATGAAGGGCTTTTGCCCGAAACGTCGATTTCGAAGCTACTTGGATGCTGCCTGAACTGCTGTGCTCTTCCAGCACCACTAATCCAGAATCCCTACAGTTAAAGACTGATCCCATGGTGAGAGGCCGACTGCACATACATCGATGGGCTGAGTTCAACTAATGCTGGAGGAGTCTGGTGGAGAGCAGCAACACCAGGACAGACTCACCGGGCTGAGTGGCCTGTTTCCATATTGCACAATGGACCCACAGGCTTTAAGTGACACTTGGGGACTCTGCGTGTAGTGCTAATCACGGGAACTCAGTCTCAGGCTTAAAGTGACGTCTTATTCCCTGTTCTAGTCACCTCTTCCATGTCCCCCCCATCTCCCGCACCCCACCCCCAGCATCCCGATGCTCACTCTCGTTGTTGAATGTGTCTCTGTTTCCCACAGACATTTGAAGATATTAACCTTGATAAGAAGCCAGTGATAAAGACTGTGCTTGAGTACCTGGATAAAGTGTTCACCTACGTCTTTGTTTTGGAAATGCTGCTCAAGTGGGTAGCGTATGGCTTCAAGAGATACTTCACCAATGCCTGGTGTTGGCTGGATTTCCTTATTGTGGATGTAAGTATATTGGGGGGGGGGGAACTCCCAGTTCACCGTTTAAATGAAAGTTCAGAAGAGAATATTTCCACTGTAGCTCTTTACTTATTGAAATGCTGTCATTGTTTGATTGTTGTATTTATTACAACTATTTCTGGGCTCTTACAGATGTGCCTCTATTGAACTAAATCTATTCCATATTCCGAGGCTAAACCAGATTACATTGACTTACGGTTTCCCATTTATCACAAAATCTCCGAACCTTGTGGTTTGCACATTTCACAGATGTCCTCTCTCTGTTGGATGAATTATGACGACAAGGGAAAAGTGAAATGTGAAAAAGTTTTACCCTTAGCAAGCATAGAGATTGCAAAAGACATTCAGTGCTGGAAAGAGTTAATCTTCACCTTTTGGTGATATACAGCAGAGTCAAACTGGCTGGTCTCCGATTGTGATTACAGGCGAATGCTGTTGTATCACACAATGATTTGGAATATGCTTTTCCTTTTGTGAATCTGATTGCACATATGCAAATGAAATGGTTGAAACATGCATGGCCTTTCCCTAAACTACCCAAGAGTTCTTACCTCGATCTGTCACAGACATCCAGCTAGGAACCTACTAGAAAGCACTGTCAATCTCACCAATGGGAAGAACCACATGTCGGTCAATAGCAGTGGGGGGGGGGGGAGAGGTGGTGTTTGTCAGGGTCGGATCAACCAGCGACACTGGAGCAAACTGCCTTTTGCCCGTCCCCATCCTGCCTCTACCTGCTATTCATAGAAACATAGACGATAGGAGCGTGTTTAGGTCATTTGTCTCCTTGAACCTGCCCTGCCATGTCCATTACTAATCATTGGGCTCAATCCCCCAATCCCACCCTCCCCCCATATCCCTTGGTCCCTTTCGTCACATGATCTGTGTCGACCACCTTCTTGAAAACACGGTGTTTTGGCCAAGACCACTTCCTGTGGCAGTGAAGTCCCCAGGCACACCAGTCTCTGGGTGAAGACATTTCTCCTTATTTCAGTCCAAAGAGATTTACTCCATATCCTTAAATGATAATCCTACTGGTTCCACACACCCCCACGTTAAGAATATCTTTCCTGTATTTACCCTATCTAATCCTGTTCGAATTTTATAGGTTTCTTACACAATCCCTGGGTCATTCTCCTAAACTCCAGTGAATACATTCCGAACCGACTCAGTCTTTTCTCCAACCTTAGTGCTGCCATCCTAGGAATCATTATGGTAAACCTTCCCTCTATCACAAGAACACCCCACCTCAGTAAGGAGACTAAAACTGCACACAATTCCCAGAACTAGCTTCTCTGCAGTGATGGTGTAAATCCCTCAGAACCAGTCAGGAGGCAGTTCATTCTCGAATGGAATACGCTGGATGCTAGAAATCTGAAATCAAATGCAACTGGAAAGCCAGTAGGCTAGGCTTTCTCTGTGGAGAGAAACAGAGGGAACATTCCCAACATTTAGAGAATCACATTAGACTTGAAAGTTTAACGTTGCTTCTCTCTCCAATGTTGCTGCCAGAACTAAGTTGTATTTCTAGCAATATCTGAATTTGTTTCAGATTACCAGCAACTCTTATTCTTTTGGTTTTCGGTTCATACAAAGCTGATGAAGGGAGTATATAGCCCAGACTACAGCCCCATTACTAACTGAAGGAGTGTATAGCCCAGACTACAGCCCCATTACTAACTGAGGGAGTGTATAGCCCAGACTACAGCCCCATTACTAACTGAAGGAGTGTATCGTCCAGTCTACAGCACCATTATTGACTGAGGGAGTGTACAGCCCAGACTACAGCCCCATTACTAACTGAGAGAGTGTATAGCCCAGACTACAGCCCCATTACTAACTGAGGGAGTGTATAGCCCAGACTAAAGCACCATTACTAACTGAGGGAGTGTATAGCCCAGACTACAGCCCCATTACTAACTGAGCGAGTGTATCATCCAGACTATAGCACCATTATTAACTGAGGGAGTGTATCGTCCAGACTACAGCCCCATTACTAACTGAGGGAGTATATTTAGATTAGATTACTTACAGTGTGGAAACAGGCCCTTCAGCCCAACAAGTCCACACCGCCCCGCCGAAGCATACCCACCCATACCCCTACCCCTACATCTACATCTACCCCTTACCTAACACTACGGGCAATTTAGCATGGCCAATTCACCTGACCTGCACATCTTTGGACTGTGGGAGGAAACCGGAGCATCCGGCGGAAACCCACACAGACACGGGGAGAACGTGCAAACTCCACACAGTCAGTCGCCTGAGGCGAGATTTGAACCCGGGTCTCCGGCGCTGTGAGGCAGCAGTGCTAACCACTGTGCCACCGTGCCGCCCACTATATAGCCCAGACTACAGCCCCATTACTAACTGAGGGAGTGTATAGCCCAGACTACAGCACCATTACTAACTGAGGGAGTGTATCACCCAGACTACTGCACCATTACTAACTGAGAGAGTGTATAGCCCAGACTACAGCACCATTACTAACTGAGGGAGTGTATAGCCCAGACTACAGCCCCATTACTAACTGAGAGAGTGTATAGCCCAGACTACAGCCCCATTACTAACTGAGGGAGTGTATCACCCAGACTACAGCCCCATTACTAACTGAGGGAGTGTATAGCCCAGACTACAGCCCCATTACTAACTGAGAGAGTGTATAGCCCAGACTACAGCCCCATTACTAACTGAGGGAGTGTATAGCCCAGACTAAAGCACCATTACTAACTGAGGGAGTGTATCACCCAGACTACAGCCCCATTACTAACTGAGCGAGTGTATCACCCAGACTACAGCCCCATTACTAACTGAGGGAGTGTATAGCCGAGACTACAGCCCCATTACTAACTGAGGGAGTGTATAGCCCAGACTAAAGCACCATTACTAACTGAGGGAGTGTATAGCCCAGACTACAGCGCCATTACTAACTGAGGGAGAGTATTGTCCAGACTAAAGCACCATTACTAACTGAGGGAGTGTATAGCCCAGACTACAGCCCCATTACTAACTGAGGGAGTGTATAGCCCAGACTACAGCACCATTACTAACTGAGGGAGTGTATAGCCCAGACTAAAGCACCATTACTAACTGAGGGAGTGTATCACCCAGACTACAGCCCCATTACTAACTGAGCGAGTGTATCACCCAGACTACAGCCCCATTACTAACTGAGGGAGTGTATAGCCCAGACTACAGCCCCATTACTAACTGAGGGAGTGTATAGCCCAGACTAAAGCACCATTACTAACTGAGGGAGTGTATAGCCCAGACTACAGCGCCATTACTAACTGAGGGAGTGTATAGCCCAGACTACAGCACCATTTCTAACTGAGGGAGTGTATAGCCCAGACTACAGCACCATTACTAACTGAGGGAGTGTATAACCCAGACCAAAGCACCATTACTAACTGAGGGAGAGTAACGTCTAGACTACAGCACCATTACTAACTGAGGGAGTGTATAGCCCAGACTACAGCCCCATTACTAACTGAGGGAGTGTATAGCCCAGACTACATCACCATTACTAACTGAGGGAGTGTATAGCCCAGACTACAGCCCCATTACTAACTGAGGGAGAGCATCGTCCAGACTACAGCACCATTGTTAACTGAGGGAGAGTAACGTCTAGACTACAGCACCATTACTAACTGAGGGAGTGTATAGCCCAGACTACAGCCCCATTACTAACTGAGGGAGTGTATAGCCCAGATTACAGCCCCATTACTAACTGAGAGAGGGTATAGCCCAGACTACAGCCCCATTACGAACGGAGGGAGTGTATAGCCCAGACTACAGCACCATTACTAACTGAGGGAGAGTATCGTCCAGACTACAGCGCCATTACTAACTGAGGGAGAGTATCGTCCAGACTAAAGCACCATTACTAACTGAGGGAGTGTACAGCCCAGACTACAGCCCCATTACTAACTTAGAGAGTGTATAGCCCAGACTACAGCCCCATTACTAACTGAGGGAGTGTATAGCCCAGACTACAGCCCCATTACTAACTGAGAGAGTGTATAGCCCAGACTACAGCCCCATTACTAACTGAGGGAGTGTATAGCCCAGACTAAAGCACCATTACTAACTGAGGGAGTGTATCACCCAGACTACAGCCCCATTACTAACTGAGGGAGTGTATAGCCCAGACTACAGCCCCATTACTAACTGAGGGAGTGTATAGCCCAGACTAAAGCACCATTACTTACTGAGGGAGTGTATAGCCCAGACTACAGCGCCATTACTAACTGAGGGAGAGTATTGTCCAGACTAAAGCACCATTACTAACTGAGGGAGTGTATAGCCCAGACTACAGCACCATTACTAACTGAGGGAGTGTATAACCCAGACTAAAGCACCATTACTAACTGAGGGAGAGTATCATCCAGACTACAGCCCCATTAGTAACTGAGGGAGAGTATCGTCCAGACTACAGCACCATTACTAACTGAGGGAGTGTATAGCCCAGACTACAGCACCATTACTAACTGAGGGAGTGTATAACCCAGACTACAGCACCATTAATAACTGAGGGAGTGTATAGCCCAGACTACGGCACCATTACTAACTGAGGGAGTGTATAGCCCAGCTTCCAGCCCCATTACTAACTGAGCGAGTGTATAACCCAGACTACAGCACCATTACTAACTGAGGGAGTGTATAGCCCAGACTACAGCACCATTACTAACTGAGGGAGTGTATAGCCCAGACTACAGCACCATTACTAACTGAGGGAGTGTATAGCCCAGACTACAGCCCCATTACTAACTGAGGGAGAGTATCGTCCAGACTACAGCCCCATTACTAACTGAGGGTGTGTATAGCCCAGACTTCAGCCCCATTACTAACTGAGGGAGTGTATAGCCCAGACTACTGCACCATTACTAACTGAGGGAGAGTATCGTCCAGACTACAGCCCCATTACTAACTGAGGGAGTGCATTGCCCAGACTAAGGCCCATTACTAACTGAGGGAGTATATAGCCCAGACTACATCACCATTACTAACTGAGGGAGTGTATATCCCAGACTACAGCACCATTACTAACTGAGGGAGTGCATTGCCCAGACTACAGCCCCATTACTAACTGAGGGAGAGTATCGTCCAGACTACAGCCCCATTACTAACTGAGGGAGTGCATTGCCCAGACTACTGCACCATTACTAACTGAGGGAGAGTATCGTCCAGACTACAGCCCCATTACTAACTGAGGGAGTGCATTGCCCAGACTACAGCACCATTACTAACTGAAGGAGTGTATAGCCCAGACTACAGCACCATTAATAACTGAGCGAGTGTATAGCCCAGACTACAGCCCCATTACTAACTGAAGGAGTGTATCATCCAGACTACAGCCCCATTACTAACTGAGGGAGAGTATCATCCAGACTACAGCACCATTACTAACTGATGGAGTGTATAGCCCAGACTACAGCACCATTAATAACTGAGCGAGTGTATAGCCCAGACTACAGCCCCATTACTAACTGAGGGAGAGTATCGTCCAGACTACAGCACCATTACTAACTGAGGGAGTGTATAGCCCAGACTACAGCACCATTACTAACTGAGGGAGAGTATCGTCCAGACTACAGCACCATTACTAACTGAGGGAGTGTATAGCCCAGACTACAGCCCCATTACTAACTGAAGGACTGTATAACCCAGACTACAGCACCATTACTAACTGAGGGAGAGTATCGTCCAGACTACAGCACCATTACTAACTGAGGGAGAGTATCGTCCAGACTACAGCACCATTACTAACTGAGGGAGTGTATAGCCCAGACTACAGCCCCATTACTAACTGAAGGACTGTATAACCCAGACTACAGCACCATTATTAACTGAGGGAGTGTATACTCCAGACTACAGCACCATTACTAACTGAGGGAGAGTATCGTCCAGACTACAGCCCCATTACTAACTGAAGGACTGTATAACCCAGACTACAGCACCATTATTAACTGAGGGAGTGTATACTCCAGACTACAGCACCATTACTAACTGAGGGAGTGTATAGCCCAGACTACAGCACCATTACTAACTGAGTGAGAGTATCGTCCAGACTACAGCCCCATTACTAACTGAGGGAGAGTAACGTCTAGACTACAGCCCCATTACTAACTGAGGGAGTGTATTGCACAGACTACAGCATTATTACTAACTGAAGGAGTGTTTGGCTCAGACTGGAACACCATTACTAACCGAGGGAGTCTATAGTCCAAACTAGATCACTATTACTAACTGCCCTGTTTTGAGCATGGATGTCCCCACTTATTATGACACTTCTAACCAGAGATATCAATTTCTTCCATAAACCTAGAGACTTACTCACTTGATAAATTACATGATCTTTTTAATCCCTGGAGGTTCCAGTCCGGTCCAAACTGGAGACTGGCAATGATGCCTGCCTCTCCTTCACTGCTCCTTCCTGTCCTCCTATCCATATCAGCACTGGCCTGCAGGAGACTGACAAAATCCGAAACCAATTAAATAAAGGGACACAAAGAATGTTGGATGTAAAAGATCAACATTTGTGTCTCACTGATGGTCTCCTTACCTTTGGGCTGGAAGACAGCTTCACAGGAAGCTGGTGCAGGAGTAGGCCATTCGGCCCTTCAAGTCTCACTTTCTCTCGTGCTGTGTGAACATCTCTTAACACGTTAATTAGAAACTATATAAAAGACCAACTTATGTCCCCTGAGGATTGCAGGTCGGGTGTTCCTCATGGAGTTTGTTCTGATCATAAACTGAAAAACCAGCTTAAAGATGAAGAAAGGGAATGGAAACTATGGTCGACCTTTCCAAAATGGGAAAGCAAGCAGACAATTGGGTTAACCTTTGATTCAGGCTTTAGAACCACCAGGGTACAATCGAACTATCACAAGAAACAGGAAGCTGGAGTAAAGTGTCTCACACATTCACAAAGTTGCATGAGGAGACAACATTTCAGTCAGAACCTGTCTCCCAGGAAGAAAACCCACGAGTTAGCGTCAGAGCGAGATAAAAAGATCTCCTTCAGTTTGGTGTCAATAACGTAACTCCACAATATTCAGGAGTTGTGGTTTTTTTTAATGACTTGTGACTGCTAACCTGTGGAATATTTTCAGCATCTGCAGTCATTGTTTTTACCTTAGAACATAGAACATAGAACAATACAGCACAGAACAGGCCCTTCGGCCCACGATGTTGTGCCGAACTTCTATCCTAGATTAAGCACCCATCCATGTACCTATCCAAATGCCGCTTAAAGGTCGCCAATGAATCTGACTCTACCACTCCCACGGGCAGCGCATTCCATGCCCCCACCACTCTCTGGGTGAAGAACCCACCCCTGACATCTCCCCTATACCTTCCACCCTTCACCTTAAATTTATGTCCCCTTGTAACACTCTGTTGTACCCGGGGAAAAAGTTTCTGACTGTCTACTCTATCTATTCCTCTGATCATCTTATAAACCTCTATCAAGTCACCCCTCATCCTTCGCCGTTCCAATGAGAAAAGGCCGAGAACTCTCAACCTATCCTCGTACGACCTACTCTCCATTCCAGGCAACATCCTGGTAAAATACCTTGTGGAATACCTCAGTCAATCCCTTCAGAATTTATCTTCTGAATGTGGTCAAGGGAATAAAAAGCCGCCTGGTGATCCAGTGAAGTTACTGTGCCATGCAAAACAGAAGGGAGGCCATTCCACCCCTCTACCCTTTCCCTCCCTCTGAACAAAGAGCAATTCCTTACACTGGGTCCTGCTCCTAGTCGGAACCCCCATGCCCTTCCTTGCTCCACCAATGATGATGGTCCAACTTCGAAGCCCTCTTCCCTGAGTGATGTGTCCCCAGTGCTGAGGGGTGTGCCTTGAACGGACAGAGAAATTCCCGACCTTTCCAGCTCAGCGCTTACATTGGTCTGTTCTCTCGAAATTCCATGATCTCAAGCTGACCATATGATGAATTGGCCCACGAGAGGGAGAGATAGGATTATGTCATTATGTTCATTGCTGGAACGAGACTATAATTAACTCTTGATTTTAACACCCTGAGGTGTGAAGTAGAGAATACAATGTGCAGATGTGTCTGATAATTACAAAGGCCCTTCTTCCATATTAGCAGAAGGACAGATAGCAGCATCCTAAGTCTCGTGACACTCTCTGTCAGCTCATTGCAGGAGAGCTGTTCGCATACAAAGTGGGTCTCAAGGAACTTAACTGTTGGCTAAGTCCTGTCTGCATTGGCTGAAACAGTAACTCTGACATAGGCAGCGGAGACACTAGCTCCCTCTCTCCTCACGTTCCCTGCCAAAAGACAGGTCAGATGAAGGGTCACAGGATCCATCGTGGACAGGGCAAGGCAGAAACCTCAGAAACCCCCCTTTCAAAACAGGGGAGGGATCAAGCCCCACTCACCATTCAAATTCATACCCAGCATTCAGCCCAGGGGCTGTAGTCCAGAGCTAGGGATAGCAATGGCAGAGATTCCAATTTGATTTCCAACACGTTGGCAGCCAGCCAGGAATCCTTCCCACCTAGCGTTAGCATGTGGTGGAGGGACTCTGACCCATTTGATGGTGATACAGATACACCTTCTTTGACCATCATGTCCTGGAGCGGGACTTGAACCTAGGGCTTCTGACCCAGAGACAGCAACACTCCCCACTGTGCCACAAGACACCACAGCAAGGTTAAGAACAAAACCTTGGATTAGAAACAAAGAAAACAGGAACCATTCAGTCCTTAGAACTGCTCAGCCATTCAATAAGATTGTGGCTGATCATCCAACTTACTTTCACCCTACACCCTTTGACCCCTTTAGCGGAAAGAACTATATCTAACTCCTGCTTGAAAACATTCAATGTTTTGGACTCAACCAGTCTCCATGGGATAGACTTGTACAGGCTTCCCCATCTCTGGGTGAAGAAATTGCTCCTCATCTCAGTCCTAAATGGCCTGCCCTCTATTCTTAATCTGTGACCCCTAGTCATCGGGAATATCCTTCCGATGTTTACCCTGCCTTGTCCTGTTAGAAGTTTTGTGCATTTTGTTTTATCAGATCTGCCCTCATTCTCCAGACTCCAGTGAATATAATCCAAACCAATCCTAGATCTGAGAAGCGGAACTGACTAGATTAGATTAGATTCCCTACAGTGTGGAAACAGGCCCTTCGGCCCAACCAGTCCACACCAACCCTCCGAAGAGTAACCCACCCTGACCCATTTCCCTTTGACTAATGCACCTGGCACTATGGGCAATTTAGCATGGCCAATTCACCTGACTGGCACATCTTTGGACTGTGGGAGGAAACTGGAGCACCCGGAGGAAACCCACGTAGACACAAGGAGAATGTGCAAACTCCACACATTCGCCCAAGGCTGGAGTTGAACCTGGGACCCTGATGCTGTGAGGGAGCAATGCTAACCACTGATCCACCGTGCCACCCCTAGTTCAGATGGTGGACACAACTCCTTTGAGTATACAGTGTGCTTGGTACACAAGGAGGGGTTGTAATCCCAGAGAGCTCCTTCAATGAGGCTGGAAGATGCAAAAGCCTAACCAATAAATGGTGTAAATGAAAACCCACTTATAAAGATTGCACCTCTTGGACAGTGCCACACGGATTAGCTGTGCTCCACACTCATTCCCATCGAACCCATTCCAATTCTGCCTTACACCAGAGATATGACACCTCTGAAAATAAAATGTTTAATGGTGAACAGTAACTTCCAAGGGTCACCACAGGAATGAGCAAGAAGCCATAGACCATAAAAGTGTGAGATATAGAAGCAAATAAGGTCATTCAGCCCATCAGGTCTGCTCCCCCATTCGATCATGGCTGGTATATTTCTCCTGCATTCTGCCCATAACCTTTAATCCCTTCACTAACTGAGAACCTATCTCTATCTAAATGCACTCAATGATTTGGCCTCCACAGCTCCCTGCAGCAATGAGTTCCACAGAGTCACCACCCTCTAGCTGAAGAAATTCCTCCTCATCTCTGTTCGAAAGGGTTGCCCCTTCACCCTGAGGCTGTGCCCTTGGGTCCTAGTCTCTCCTACTCGTGGAAAGACCTTCATATTTACTCGATCCAGGCCTCTCAGTAACCTAGAAGCTTCAAAAAGATCACCCTCATCTCCCCCCACAACCCCCCCACCCCCACCCCCGCCCCAACCCCAATCCTTCGAAAGGAACCAGTGGACTTTCCAGCCAAAAATGGAGGTATTTCACATTTTAACACGGCCTACAGTTTTCCATCAGGGGTTAGGAAGATTTTCTCTGCTCAGGACTTGGGGAAATTGTGCAGGTGGTGGGTCTGAATCCAGGGCCTGTTCCACCCGACTCTGCCATAGGATGACTTGGCTCCAGACAACAATGGGAAAGGCCAATGCACCTTTCAACAGGCAGGGAGTCCAGGGGGTGACCCTGTGGTTAACAATGGTATCCCAGCTGCTGTTCACAGTAACAGGACCTTGTTGGATGTAAGTACATAAGGTTAAAAGTGGTTCAGAATAGTTAGTGGGGGCTTCGTGAAGGTAAACACAAATGCTTTACATGTCTAACATTTTTACTAACGCATGCACATTCTTACAGAGGCCTGGGGAAGGTTTTGACATGCCTGCACGCGCCGTGGCTCAGTGTTTGACCTTTAACCCTATTTTGAGTGAGCAACCCGGCAGGTTTTGAACTCTGACCTTGAGCAGTTCAATCAGACCCAGTGTGCTTCAGTGCCCTTGCCTCCCAACCACCTCCCGTCCTGTGTAACCTTTTGTAACAATCAGTTCCTGATCTCTTCCCCCCTACACCCCACACCACCCAGCTCGTGCCTCCCTGGGAGTGGACTGTTTCGAGTGGAGTGTCTTCCCACCCCCTTTGCCATCGGCCTAGCTTTCCTAAACCGCTCTGCTCAGGTTATTATCTCTGGTTCCCAGAAGACTGCTGTTGCTAGGTTACAGAATCCAACAAACCTGACTAACTGTGACAACAATGGAAAAGCCGGAATTCCCCGGGCAGCCACTGTTTGGTTGGCAGAGGCTGAGCTGGGTGAACAAGCTGCTGCCCGCTGCTCCATCCAGCATCTTGGGCTAGCACGAGTGTACCTCACCTCATGAGGATGTGATAGTACATTGTGATGCTCCCACAAACTTAGGAACCTGGCACCTTCCCCCACTCCCCTCCCCAGGCCATTCCAGCACCAAAGGTAGCACTTCAGAAGGACTTTTGCTTAAAGTGAGAAGGGGGTCCCTCTACCCATCAAGTTTGTGCCCAACTACTTACACTCATCCCACTTTCCCACAGTAGGCCCAAGGCCTTGAATGTTATTGACATTTCAGGTGCTCATCCAAATACTTTTAAAAAGTTGTGAGGTTTCCCACCTCCCGGGCAGTGCATTCCAGACCCCCATCACTCGCCAGGTGCAAAACATTTTGCTCAAATCCCCTTATAAACCTCACGCTCTAAAACGGTTCCCCCTGTCATTGACCTCTTGATTAAGGTGGTGAGATAGGGCAGTTGCTCTCTATGCACCCTGCCCCTGCCCTTCGTAATCTTATACGGGTTCCCTCTCAACTTCCTCTGCTCCAAAGAAAACACCCCGAGCTTATCCAGCCTCTCGGGAAAGCTCCGAGCTCCACCCCAGGCAACCTCTTGAATAAACCAAAGAGGTCGATTTGTTCTGCAGCTCAGTGCTGACCAGTGCGATGACTCTGGTGTGAACACAGCAGAGAGGGAGAGGGGGACAAACCTCTTACCTTAGACAAAGCTGAAACCGGACATCCGCAACCCACAGCTCCTGTCACAGGGGAGCTGTACTCTTGCCCCGTGGTGAACGCTGTGGCTTCAAATCCCTCTCCTGGGAATGGGCCACAGATTCCCGGCCGGTGCTGTGGGAAAGCCACACTGTCTGAAGTGCCCCCCAATACCCAGCCCCCTCCTCCCCCACCCCATCTTTTGAGTAAGTCGTGAAAGCGATAGCCCATCCCCACCTCAGCTGGACACCTTACCTTCCTTGAAAACTGAACAAGAACTAAAGAGTTGCCCCACTTGTTGAAGGTTCTATATTGAGTTTAGATGGTTGCCATTGAAGATTAGGTCTAATCCCGTAATTTGTAGCCCTGGGCTGGAGCCGCAGCGAAGACGTGCTCACTGTGATGGGGACATGTCAGGAATTAACTCACTCAGAGGGCCCTTCACGACCATGAGCCTTTGAGCTGGGGGCATTGCATGCTGGGATGATTGATCACAGCCCATCCCACACAAACAGGACGTCCATCCTTACCTTTGGAAAAGAGAATTGTGAGAGCAAGAGGGGCTGGGCTCCATCTCTGGCTTGTACTGCGGGCAACAAGAGGCAGATGGAAGCCACAGACCGAAGGACAAATATGACCCTGAACGGCTTTAACAGCCGATCGATGTGTTGGAGTGGCTCTTTGTAAGTCAAAAACGAGTAAAAACAGTGCACTTCCAAGAAGTCTTACCCTGACATTAATCCGTTATTGGTGACCAATAGGTTTTTTTTTTAATTTGTCACTTCGTCAAAAAGGCACCATTAGTTTCTAATTTAGCAGTTAATCCAGAGCCTCTGGTAACTATTGAATGCTGCAATGTGGCCTGTATTGTGTCTCCACCTAACCGTGTGAACCGACTGTACCTAGATAACCACTCAATTCCATTCCATTCAATCTGCACAGATTTCTGTTCTTTGCCTTTTGACAAAGACTCTTGGTTACGACCAGTTTGTTGCCATGAAATCTCTCAGGACCCTGAGGGCACTGAGGCCACTGCGGGCCTTATCCAGATTTGAAGGCATGAGGGTAAGGGCAACCATATCTGTAGCTCTATGACCAGATTAATAATGATGCCTGTGTAAGTACTAACACTTGGTGGGAGGCACAGAAACTTTCACGTCTGCTTTAACAGGCTCTTTCTTTCCTCCGTGCAGTTTTTGAGCGGGCGCTTCCTCTCAGAAGTATTGCTTCAAATCTGCCTAAAGCCAAGCCGAGTCTGAACTTCAGTCTGATACATGTTGTACTGTAAACATATAAGACCTGGAAGATCTTTCAAAAAGCCTGCACTAAATTAGACCTGACTTTTGTATGTAACGTGGGCAGCCCTGTTATTTGCACTCTCCTACAACCTCGAGAGGAGCATTAGGATCCATTCTGTGGATTTGCTGCTTGCTTGATGTTGGCACAGTTCAGTTTGATTTAGGTCTCGGATTGCCTGAAGGATTTTCCGGATAAATCCACTTGTCCCCGATTGCAATTAGCTTTGCCGATGACATTTCACTCCCACTTCTTCCTGGACGAACTAAGCCACAAGGGACTGGATTTGACATTGCCACCCACCTACAGGTTCGGAGATGGGAGACTGTGCTCATGAAATACAGTGGTGTGTTGGCCCGCTTTCTAATGGTCAGCTTTTCCCATCTCCCAACCTGGACTCATGGAATTTTGCAGTAATGAAGGAGGCCATTCGATCCATCTTGTCTGTACCGTCTCCTGACAGAGCTACCCAACTCGTCCCTTTCTCCAGCCCTATCTCTTTACCCCTCTAGATCCATCCCGTTTAAATATATCTCCAACCCTCTTTATGAAACCTCCGATGAAACTTGTCTTAACTGCTCTCTCAGGCAGTTCATTCCAAATCCTAACAGCTAAAGAAGTTTCTCTTCATCTCGCTCCTAGCTCTCACACTGGCAATCTTGAAATTGTGATCCCGAGTCCTGCGGTGTCACTGGGAATGGGGTGGGGGGGTGGTGTGGGGGGGGGGGGGGGGTGGAGTGGGGGGGGGAGGATGTGGGATGGAATTGCTGCCCTTGCTGGAGCACCTCATTAAGAGCATAGGAACTGGGTCAGGCTCTTTAGCTCCTTGAGCCTGCTCTGCCATTCAGTGAGATCATGGCTGATCTCTCGCCCAACTCCCTACACCTTTGGCCCATATCTCCCCAAACCTTTGCTAGACCACAACTTATCAATCTCAGATTTAAAATTGACAGCTAGCATTGTACTAGGAGAAAGTGATTCCTGAAGAAGGGCTTATGCCCGAAACGTCGATTCTCCTTCTCCTTGGATGCCGCCTGACCTGCTGCGCTTTTCCAGCAACACATTTTTAAGCTAGCATTGCCCCCACGGTAGGGAAGGAGCATGTGGGTGAGGAAAGTTCAACATGGCCTGGTGTTGGAGGAATAAGGCACCTCAGTTAGGGGCCTTCAGGGCCTATCAGAGCCATTCATGCCCACTCCCACCCCCTCCCAGGACATTGTCACCCACCGTTAATCCTGCCCTCTTGCTCTGGAATTTTACCCCTCGTCATGAATCCTGACATTGCACTGACCCCTGGGCAGTCCGAGGAGCCAGCGATGATGCAGTTCCTGGTCTCGTCAAAGACGGTCCGTCTAAGGCAGGATTCCATAAGACATAGGAGCGGACGTAAGGCCATTCGGCCCATCGAGTCCACTCCGCCATTCAATCATGACTGATGGGCATTTCAACTCCACTTACCCGCATTCTCCCCGTAGCCCTTAATTCCTTGTGACATCAAGAATTTATCAATCTCTGCCTTGAAGACATTTAGCGTCCCAGCCTCCACTGCACTCTGCGGCAATGAATTCCACAGGCCCACCACTCTCTGGCTGAAGAAATGTCTCCGCATTTCTGTTCTGAATTTACCCCCTCTAATTCTAAGGCTGTGATTCCAACAATGAATGGATTGCCTTAAGACAATCAGTGCTACCCCCTGAGCTAAAATGGGCAGGCCCACTCCCTGAGCACCAATCTATCTCATAAAGTCCAGCCTAAGGTGTGAGGCAGTGCTCATCAGTTCAGTTGTGAGACTACTTACATTTCCAGGGGTGGGTGAGGGGCTGACAGGCAGTAAAGAGGGGATCCATGCTCACCCACTGGGAGGCCATTCGGTTGCCATTGATTTACTAGCCACCTGATCTTGAGGACAGCAGCATCCCTGAGCTCGGGCCATGGTCCGACTCGTCCATTTTTTAAAGGTTCTTCCACGTCAAAGAGAGGGGAGATCCCAGAGAACAAATGGAACCATTCACGGCAAGTCAAGTTGATAAAACCCCAGATATCGCTTCTCTGACATTCCACTGCCATGTCCCTATTTTTAATGTCTCATACTCGGTGTAAACCAAGAATGAAAATTGGAGTGAATGGGTCGGGGGAGTGGGCTGGGGTGGGGATGCAGGCACACAAGATAACATCCAAGCCCCTGATCATCTTGTATCGCTGTTTGATCTCAGAGTTCCTTGGATTCGTTCAGACCCAGAGGATAAAATTAAAATATGAGCATTTAAAGGGACCTTGCAGCCAATCCCAGGGCTAATACTATGATCGGCCTGTACTGCTCATAAACAAAGCTTTTCACTGTACTCCGATACACGTGACAATCAATCAATCAGTTGGAACTGAGTCTCCACTGCACAGCTGCCCCAGAGTTTGCAATCTTAATTGCTTGTCCCTCTGGGTTGGGGGGGGGGGGGGGGGGGGGGTGCGTGGTTTGGGCAGGAGGTTGGAAGCCCATAGTTTGGGAGCCCAACCCAACCACTAACCCACAACGTAACCGAGAATATCCCCAATGCTAATTGTCCAATTCTTCACAAGATCTGAGCTGGAAGCAGTTTGGCCCATTGCATTGGCTCTTTGTGAGGGCTGTCCATAAGACTCAGGAGCAGAAGTAGGCCATTCGGCCCTACTTTGTCACTCAACAGGATCGTGGGTCATCTGATAACGCTTAGCTCCACTTTGCTCTCCAATTCACCCCACACTACACCTGTCTTCCTTGGAAATGGAAAGCTTTCCCAGTGGATACCAGCTCCTTCTTTTTATTCATTGATGGGACGGGGGCACCTCTGGCCAGCATTTCCAATTGCTCGGATGGCAGTTATGAATCACCTGGGTCTGGAGTCACACGTAGGCCAGACCAGGTAAGGATGGCAGTTTCCTTGCCTAAAGGTCATTAGTGAACCAGATGTCATTTTTTTCCCTGACAATTGACATTATTTGGCTCTTAAATCTAGTTTTTTAAAAAAAGTTGAATTCAAAGGCCGTGGCAAGATTTGAACCCAAGGCCCCTGGGATAACAGTGATAATATCACAAGACTGTCACCTCCCACTGACAGCTACTGCTGAACTTGTCAAAATGGGTGGCGCTGGAAAAGCACAGCCGGTCAGGCAGCATCTGAAGAGCAGGAGAACCGACGTTTACAGCATAAGCTCTTCTTCAGGAACTCCAGACGTTCCTGATGAAGAGTTTATGCTTGAAACGCCGACTCTCCAGCTCTTCAGATGCTGCCTGACCGGCTGTGCTTTTCCAGCGTCACACTCTCGACTCTGATCTCTAGCACCTGCAGTCCTCACTTTCCCTCACTACTGAATTTGTGTCCAACACCCCTTTCAGGCAGCACAGTCCAGATTGTAACGGAACTCCTCTCTCCCCTTGATTCTGGTGACCAAGTTGTCATAAATCCCATGCTCCATGCCCTTTACGAGTTGACCCTTGCTGTCGGTGGAAACATTTCCTCCCCGTCAGAGGATTTGCCAAATCGTCTCATGCTCAGATGCAACAACATGTAGAAACCTGTAGCTCAGATTCTGCTGGTGCCTTCGCTAAAACACTCTCTTTCTGTGGGCAGCCAACACAACCGACCAGCAATTGAAAAACAAAAGATTTGATGCTTTTCTTCCAGCAGGTACCAATATACATTGCTTTACAGGTGGACCATCCCAAGAAGGAGACACTGCTGTTCAGGCATCTCACCCAAACTCCCCACTGCCGGGGTCCTAGCAGAGTGGCAGGATGTTTGATAATGGAATGGATTCTCGTCTTTTCTTGTGTTTCTATGTAGGTCTCTGTAGTCAGCCTTACGGCTAATGCCCTGGGATACGCTGAACTAGCTCCCATTAAATCTCTTCGGACACTCAGAGCTTTGAGACCATTAAGAGCCCTGTCACGATTTGAAGGGATGAGGGTAAGATGGAGAGAAAGAGAGCCCATGTGGTTGAAGCATGGCGGGTAAAAACCGCACCCTTACATATCATTCCTCATCCGACAAAATGGATACAATTGCATGTCAAGTAGTTTGACCCCTAGCAGGGTTGGGAATTAGAATTAGAATTAGAATTAGGCTTATTGTCACGTACACTCTGGTGATAAAAATAACAGGAGTACAGTGAAAAGTGTACAATGTCGCCAACACACGATGCCATCTTAGATGCAAAATACCTAGGTACGAATCTTAAACACAAAACCCAGAGAAAACAGAGGAGAAGAGTTACACTTCATTACAGATATACACCGTATAATTTTGGAAGATAAGAAATCAAGTTAAAAAGGTAGACATTACAGTCTTTCTAAAAGGGCCACCCCATGGTCTGACCAGGCTCCAATGGTTCCCCTACCAGTACCCATCCTCGCTGCAAGCCGCTGGCCATTCCCGTTCTGCTCCAGGCCACTGGCAGAAGAGGAAAAAGACGGAAGAGAGAGAAAACACGAGAGAGAGAAAACAAAAGAGAAAACAAGGGATGGGTGGAGCAGATGACTCTGCCACCATCTTGGATTATTTCTTGTAGTTTTGGTAGCAGAAGGGAATCCATGGCATAGCCCTCCAGCCCTTCTCTTTCCTGGTTGACTGTTGGTTTAGGTTAGCATGGTAAGTTAGCATTACTGGGTGACAGCGTTGAGTAGCTGAGTTGAAGACAGATTTTTGTTGCTGGTTGCTACAAGTAAGTTGGTAACTCTGTGGTCTATGATTTGGGAATGAGGGACAGGCCAAGATTATGTCTGTAAGTGCTGTATCCCCTGAGAACCACCAGCTTAATTGTGGCGGTACCATTAGATGCAGCTCAATGTTGAGTTTTATTCCTGGTTGCCATTTCCAAAGTGATATTGGGAGTGTTCAAAGGTAATTCAAAACCCATGTTTACTGGGGAAGTTACCCTGGAACATTTGCTGGAAATTTCTACAATTACTAATTCTCATTGTGGGAAATGTTTCAGTCATTGTCGTCTGCAAACCAGATTCTGTAGGTGTTAATAGTAATAATAATAACAGAAAGAACTATGGGCGCTCCAAATCAGAAACAAGAATACAGTGCTGGGAAAACTCAGCAGGTCTGGCAGCTTCTGTGGAGAGAAAGCAGAGTTAATGTTTCAGGTCCAGTGAACCTTCCTCAGAACTGGACCCGAAACGTTTAACTTTGCTTTCCCTCCACAGATGCTGCCAGACCTGCTGAGTTTTTCCAGCAATTTCCGCTTCTGCTTCTGCAGATGTCAATCTCCAACTGATATTGCTCCCGAGACTGAACCATACTGTGTCGCTGACTCTCTTAGGAAGAGCGGGTGGCATTTCAAAATGTTAATGGATTAAAGTGTTTCCAATTTGAAAGCTTCAGATCTAACTATTTTGAAATAGCGTGAGGCTCCAATCCAATCAGATTCCCAGAGGACGATAGCTCCCACTAGCTCAGCAAATGTTACGGCTTGAGAAACACTACAGGATAAGTCCCAGGTTCGATTGCAAACACAGCTTGCATCAAAACGTATGTCTGCAGCAGTGGTTGGTAAGAACATATCAGACTGGATTAGCAGGCCTGGTATATGAAGAGAGACTGGATCAGTTGTACATATTTACAGGTGTTTAGAATAATGAGCGAGATCTCATAGAAACCTATAAAATTCTCAAGGCCTACACATGATAAACACAGGAAGGATGTTCCCAATGGTCAGGAAGTCTGGAACCAGGGGTCAAAGTTGAAGGAAACAGGGTAGGGAATTTAAGACTGAGGTGAGGAGAAATTCTTTCACCCAAAGAGTGGGGAACCTGTGGAATTCTTTGCCACAGAAAGAGGTTGAGGCCAATTCATTAAGTGTTTTGAAATCGGAGTTAATCTTAGAATTAAAGGGTTCAAAGGATATGGGGTGACAACAGGAACAGGACACTGAGTTGGATGATCAGCCATGATCTCATTGAATGGCGGTGCAGGCTTGAAGGCCTAGTCCTGCTCCTATTTTCTATGTTTCCGTAAGAATTAGGAGCAGGTTTAAGCAATCCAGCCCCCTGAGCCTGATCCACCATTTAATCCAGTCATGGCTGATCCATTCTCGGTCTCTTTCACTTTCCTACCTTCTCCCCATTACTGATTAAAAACCTCTCCACCTCCCCTTTAAATTTACTCAATGTCATGGTATCCATTACACTCTGAGGGAGTGAATTCCACAGATTCATGACCCTTTCAGAAAAGTAATTTCTCCTCATCTCTGCTTTAAATCTGCCACCTGAATCCTGAAGCTGTGACCTCTCATTCCAGATTGCTCCACATGAGGAAATATCCTTTCCACATCTAATTTGGCAATCGTCCTTAACATTTTACAACCTCAATTAGATCTCCTTTCATTCCTCAGGGAGTTAGGCCCAAACTGCTCAATCTCTCCTCAAGACAAGCTTGTCATCACTGGAATAGGTGGTTATGTTTGTACAGTCAGCCTCAGGATTAGGGAAGGGAAGCTTCCTGACTGTGATCCCCAACAACTTGTTTTTAAATGCAAAGAAATATAGAATCCCTATGTTGTGGAAACAGGCCATTTGGCCCAACAAGTCCATACCGACCCTCCAAAGAGGGTCTCACCCAGAACCATTCCCCTACTCTATACATCCCAGAACGTTATGGACCATTTAGCATGGCCAAATCACCTAACCTGCACATCTTTGGACTGTGGGAGGAAACCCACGCAGACACTGGGAGAACGTGCAAACTCCACATAGAAAGTAACCCAAGGTTCGAAACGAACCTGGGTCCCTGGCACTGTGAGGCAGCAGAGCTAACCACCATGCCATCCTATGTGGCGAGGTATTGCACAGGATCATTCATTGACCCCCCCAACTTACATTAGGAAATCTCAGATGGCCCAAAGGAACATTGAACAAAGGGACAAAATTCCACTCTTGGGGTTGACTAGATGCCTTGACACTAAAATTACTCCCCTAAACAATAATAGGCACCCAACCACATCCACAGACATTAGAACTGTTCGTAGTTTTGCTCTCCTTGTTTTAAAGAAGGACATAAATCAATTGGAGACAGTCCAGAGTATATTTACTCAACTATCGTGGAATCCCTACAGTGTGGAAATAGGCTATATGGCCCATACTCACCCTCTAAAGAGCACCCACCAAGACCCACTCACCCTCTGCCTGCAACCCTGCATTTCCCCTGGCCAATCCACCTAGTCTGCACATCACTGGACACTATGGGACAATTTCCCATGGCCAATCCACCTAGCCTACACATCGTTGGACACTATGGGGCAATTTCCCATGGCCAATCCACCTAGCCTGCACATCACTAGACACTATGGGGCAATTTCCCATGGCTAATCCACCTGGCCTACACATCACTAGACACTATGGGACAATTTCCCATGGCCAATCCACCTAGCCTGCACATCACTAGACACTATGGGGCAATTTCCCATGGCTAATCCACCTGGCCTACACATCACTAGACACTATGGGACAATTTCCCATGGCCAATCCACCTAGCCTACACATCGTTGGACACTATGGGGCAATTTCCCATGGCCAATCCACCTAGCCTGCACATCACTGGACACTGTGGGGCAATTTCCCATGGCCAATCCACCTAGCCTACACATCACTAGACACTATGGGACAATTTCCCATGGCCAATCCACCTAGCCTACACATCATTGGACACTATGGGGCAATTTCCCATGGCCAATCCACCTAGCCTGCACATCACTGGACACTGTGGGGCAATTTCCCATGGCCAATCCACCTAGCCTACACATCACTAGACACTATGGGACAATTTCCCATGGCCAATCCACCTAGCCTACACATCGTTGGACACTATGGGGCAATTTCCCATGACCAATCCACCTAGCCTACACATCGTTGGACACTATGGGGCAATTTCCCCTGGCCAATCCACCTGACCTGCACACCTTTGGACGGTGGGAGGAAGCCTTTTACAGACAAGGGGAGAATGTGCAAATTCCACACAGACGGCCACCCAAGACTGGAATCGAACCCAGGTCCCGTGAGGCAGCTGTGCTAACCATTGTGCCACCCCTTAATACGAGTGGGTGGTCTTATGAGAATAGTTTGGACAGGCTGGGCTTGTTCCCATGAGCATTTAGAAGAGAGCGAGGGGTGTAATTTAAGATCCTGCATGATGGTGGACGTGGAGAAAATGCTTCCCCTTGTGGGTCAGTCCAGAAATTGGGGGGCACAGTTTTAAAATTAAGGACAGAGATAAGGAGAATATTTTTCATTCACAGTTGTGTTACTTTGGAACGCTTTGCATCAAAAGGTGGTGCATACACGGCCATTAAATATTGTAAACACAGCATTGGATCCACTCTTTTTGGGAATGAAAGATTATTGGAGTAGATGGGAATATGTAATCTGAAACACAAACAGATCAGCCATGATCCTACTGAATAGCAGGAGGGGCTGAGTGGCCTACTCCCACCGCTGAGTCATGTTTGCAGGACATGTGACCCAACAGCTTGCCCAGGCGAAAAGTAGGCATGAGGAAGACATCACAAATCGAGGAGTGTAGGTATCTCAGAGGTTCGCACGGCTGGAGGAGGCCTCAGAGATAGCGACGGGCAAGCCCAGGAGGAATTTGTAAAAGAAGTATTTCAAAATTACCAGACCCGAGGCCAATTTAGGTTGCTGAACATGGGCACGAGGGTTTGAATGGGACCTAAGTATAGATAAGGAATTCGAAAAGCAGAGCTGAAGTGATGAGCTCCATTTTACTGGAATGCAACGGTCAGGGTGTGGTGGGAGGATGTGAAAATCAAACTCAGGGTTCTGGATGGGAGGAAAGACTTAACTCAAGTGGAAAAAAGATCATTCAGAGCCATAGTTGTGCTTCCGTGTGTAAAATATTTGAAAGCATTTGAGTAGTATTATTAAATTGCAAAATAATCGTCACAAACCCCTGGGGCCTTTAAACATGATTCAGGATTTGTATTGACTACAGAGTCGAATAGAAATTGCAATGGATATGAGCAGCCAAGGATTTAATAGGATGTCTACAGTAAATGTTTATAACAAATATATGGGAAATCCAGGAACTTCAGTAAATATAATTTATAGTATTATTTGCTTGTGCAAAAGAAAATCATTCTCCAATAGATTTACCAACACAAAGCCCCTTTTCTGTGATTAGCGTCCCCTATTAACTTTGGATCTCACTAAAGTTTAAATTCAGAGACCAAACATTATTAACCCTTACTTTGTTTCTTGACTCTATCTCATTCCTGATGAAGGGCTTATGCCCGAAACGTCGACTCTCCTGCTCCTCGGATGCTGCCTGACCTGCTGTGTTTTCCCAGCGCCACACGTTTTGACTGGATCTTATGTTTGTCATGCTTGACAGCGATGTTACTGAACAGAATGCGAACTGGTTCCATCCAACTGGAGTCTGCTGGGCTTTTGACACTTCCACCGAATGGAAGATCCAGTGGCTAGACCTGAAGGGCCTTGGCTAATTTCTAACTCTCAGTCAATACACTCAAAACAGAGGAACTGACGGTATTCTCCTGGCTGGTTCTGGGACTTTGCCAGACACCTACAAGGTCTGGGAAGGTCAAAAGCTGGCAAGTGCTTTGGAGCACCCTAAAGATGGAAACAGTGCTATGCCGGTGAGATTTACATTCTCCACAGTTTAGATACACACTTGCCCCCGCCCCAGAGCCTACAGGCAACTCAGGGGTGATAGCACATTTCTATCTCTGCACCTGCAAAGGTGATGACTGCAGAGTCAGTTAATCTCTTGGAAGAGATGTCTTCTGCCTTTCCACCACCAAGCCACTGCTGCCTACAAATGCTACATAGAACATAGGACAGAACAGGCCCTTCAGCCCTCAATGTCGTCCCGGCCTTTTATCCTACTCTAAGAACAGACTCACCTACATATCCTTCATTGTATTATCTACCATGTGTCTATCCAACAGTCGCTTAAATGTCCCTAATGTCCCTATGTTGAAGATGTCCACTCATTCGCAGATACATTGAGTCTGTGGTGATAACTTTGGTTCAGCTAGGAGGTGACGTGTCTGTCGTTTATTCCTGCAGGGTAACAGATGAGCCGTTATCCTGTGCCAGTATATGGTGTTCTTGTTTTGTCAGCTGTCGGGAGGGAGTGACCTGAATTACAGCCCATTGCTGTCCCCAGTCACGCACTCATTGAGTTGACCATTTGTATTAATGATCACTTTCTCAGTTGTTGCCAACACAGGGGAAATTTGGATCCATCCCTCTATTTCCCTCACCCTTTTCTGATGGGTCAATCTCCCAAAGTGCAAGTGTTCTGCTCAGTGCTGACCCAACCCTAGTGTACAGGAGGAGGCTATTCTGCCCCACATGACTGTGTTGGCTCGGGTTATCTGTTAAACACACTCATACAGTCATAGAGATGTACAGCACAGAAGCAAACCCTTTAGTCCAAATTGTCCATGCCAACCAGATATCCCAACCTAATCTAGTCCCATTTGCCTGCACTTGGCCCATATCCCTCCAAACCCTTCCTATTCATATACCCATCCAGATGCCTTTTAAATGCTGTAATTGTTCCGGCCTCCACCACTTCCTCTGGCAGCCCATTCTATACACGTACCACCCTCTGTGCGAAAAAGTTGCCCCTCAGGTCTCTTTTATATCTTTCCCCTCTCACCCAAAACCGATGCCCTCTAGTTCTGGATTCCCCCACCCCAGGGAAAAGACCTTGTCTATTTGCCCTATCCATGCCCCTCATGACTTTCCACCGTGCCTTACTCTTTCCTCACACTCCCGTGAATCAGCGACAAGGATAGGAAACAAGGCAAACCACGGCAGATGCTGAAATTCTGAAACAAACACAGAGAGAGCTGGAGAAACTCAGCAAGTCTGGCAGGGAGAAACAGAGTTAATGTTTTGTGTCCAGTATGATTCTTTTTCGGAACACACTGTTCTGAATAAATAAGAATATTCTGTCAAAGATCAGTCAGTGGCAATATGACTCAGATACTTAGAAGGCTAGTTGAAATCGCCATAGTCTAATAATAGCATTTTGTCAGTATTTAATAAGGTACCTGCTGGAAACTTCTGCTCTCTAATGGATCACAGGATTTCAAATTTTTGCATCTATCCAGCTTCTTTCAAGGGACCCCATCAACCAATGCTAGGTTTTGTCCCATTATCTGAAATGTAGATGGTCTCTCACATTTGTATCCAGACCCATCTGCCAGCTAATGCATCTGCCTAATGGACAAAGTTGAAGATCTGTTTATCTGATATGGTATCTTTTTACTCCAATTGTCTAACGCTGTAACAAAGTGAAGAGATTCGTGTTACCTCGAGAAGAGGGTTTTTTTTTTAACTCTTTGGTGACTGCATCCCATTTCGGTTGTGGTAATGAACATTATTGGAGTTGGTAGTGGAGACATAGCAAAGGTGTAAGAATCCTTTCAAGTGAAGAAACAGCTCATTAGCAATGACAGAAGGAAAGAAAAACACCTCCGCATTTGGGTGAGAAAACTGTCATCATTCCTGTCGGATTCACTTTACCAGAATCAGGTGATATTTCTCCAGGAGATACCATGGTGACCAGATATATATATATATATTATATATATAAAGTAGTGCATACACTACACCCTCTCCTGTGTGTGTTCCAAACCAGCCCAACAGTTATTCCAATCCACTCTCAGGTTTCTTTCTGCTCGCAAAATCCCTTTATGTCAGTCTGAAGTGTTGGTTTCTTTCTCTTCTTCGTTCTTTAGAGTGTAACTCCCAACAGCAGTGAGCACACAGTTCTCCATTGACTGTATTCACAAAGACAGTTGGAAACAAAGAGGGATTTTAGGCAAAGCTATTGTGGCTGGAACCCATGCAGCTGGATAGGGAGAAGGTGCAGATCAGCCACGAATGGTAGCCCATGTCTGAGGGACCGAGTGGCCTCATCCTGTTTCTAACACTATTCGTTATTTTTCTCGTTTCCGTGTGTCTTTCCCAGAGTGGCATCGTGGATTGGGGGGGATGGGCGTATTCCCTGACCTTCCGCAATATAAACACCAGGTTCATGGGAAGGCAGGAAAGTATGGGGGATGAAGGGAAGTCTTTCCTGCTTTTGACTTGCTCTTCCATTACATGGTGTTCTCCCAAAAGTCCGCCTCTCCGACCATTTCCTGTCTTAGCAGCAACCCATCCCACCCCCAACCGCCATTACTGAGATTTCCTACCGTCCGTTCTCAGTCACAGTGCATCAGAAAGAGTTTTAACTATCGAATAGACTATAAATATGAACAGTATCCTAAACCTTGCTGTCTGCAGACCAGGCATGTTCAATATTCAGTTAAATTATTAGTAACTTGTCTGATTTGCAGGTTTTCTCCATAGCAGGTACGAGGTGAGGGAGATGTCTGCATGATTTATTATTATAGGTATCAAGAGGTACCAGACCCTAGGCCTCAAGTGAGCATTGATGTCTTTGCCTCTGCTAATAAGATGCCTAATGCCTATCCTCCCTTTATGAAAAGGCTAAGTTGTGGTCACTACCAGAAAAAGGTAAAAGTCATTATCTGATTGAAAATCCAGAAGGCAATAGAGCCATTAAAAACTCAGGCTTGCATTGGCCACTGGTCAACGCCCAACTCCAAGCCTCTGATTGCTATAGCTGTCCTTCTCAGTCCCAGATTCCCACTCCATCCCCCATTTCCAGACCAGCCTGTCTTCCAACACATATCGGAGTCACAGAGGCTTGAAGTGCACATGGCCTCTGCTGGGCTGTTTAGTACAGGATGAACAATCATACACAGTTTGCCAGTTTGAAGCCAGGTCTGATTACACACCTCCCCCTATCCTCCATCTTGGAAAACCCGGAATCCGGCGCAGCTGTGGCCCCAAGATCACTGGACTTTGGGCAGGCCATCTCGATAAGTGTCAGAGCAAAAAGCTGCAGGTGCTGATACACTCAGGAGGTCTGGCAGCATCGACGGAGCTGGCATCAGAATAACCTGCCTTCTTTCATTCGAATTGTTCTGACCGATCATCATCAGCCAGCGGTGTTAAGTCTGCTTCAGATGTGCCAGGCACTCCCAGAATCCCCCATTTCCACAGGATTGCGAGTTCGGCCTGGCTTGATCCTCAGGCTTCCCCAGCCTCACGGAGGGGAACCAGCTGATATCAACCACGTCCTCGTTGAGATATTAAGGGGAGGTTCGGGATTGAAAACACTGAGGCCTGGAAGAAATGCAGCCCTAATCCATTGACCCAACACAGCTGACCAATCTCTGCGTTATTGTACTCTTTCCTGGATTTACATCTTGGAAAAGATAGCTTCTGTGCAAGAATGAGTTTGAACCTGAAGCTTATTGAAACCTGGAAGATACTGGGAGCCATTTAAGGAGCACTAGAGGGAATCACTAATTCACTAAACAACTAAATATGAATAGATTGGACTGGGTAGAAGGGGAGAGAATGTCTCCAATTTGGAAACAAGATAATCATTCATATATCCAATAGGAAAATGAGAAGAGATGTCTTTAAGTGATTAGAACGTGGAACTAAGTACTAAAGGGACAGCATGAGATAAGTGTCTTGGATATTTCCAAAAAGAAAAATACTCAAAAGAGAAAGAGCTAGACAGATAAGCTGCAGAACAGAATTGAGGCAGATATACTCGGAAGAAATTCATGTGGAATATAAACACCAGCAGAGATTAGTTGGGTCAAAGACCTATTTCTCGGCTGTATATTGTGTGTAATTGATTGCGACTAAAAAATAATGATCAACAGCAGATATCCACTTCCAGATTGAAGCCAATATGGAGAAGCCGAGACTAAAGTTTCCAAGA
This sequence comes from Chiloscyllium punctatum, assembly GCF_047496795.1. NCBI lineage: Eukaryota > Metazoa > Chordata > Chondrichthyes > Orectolobiformes > Hemiscylliidae > Chiloscyllium > Chiloscyllium punctatum. Next base: position 116,199,792 of record NC_092746.1, read on the forward strand.
GAATAGGATTGTACATTTTAACCACTTGTACATCATCATTTGACTATCTCCTTTAATAAACTTTGTTATAAGTATTATCTACAAACAAACCAAAAAAATACACACATGTATTGTCGCCCAAAGTTGTGAGAAGGTAACCCTCTCATGTGTTTTTAATGTCCTGAGATTGTCTTCCATTTTGTCAGAACAATATCCCTCCCTCAATTTAAAAAAGTCTTTGATAGTATGTACAGCGCATGTGATATTCCAGCATATCAAGCATGTTGATAAAAGGCGATGGCAACTTACTATATACCCATTGAATGCACCAAGTAGCAGGGAATTTTGGGCTCTTGCTGATAGTCTATCTCTTCTTGTAACAGTTAGATAAAATTAATTGCTCTGCTTTGGTTTGGACGCCAACTTCAAATGGGATATATAATAAGTCATCTTTTTGTGTCCACTGGCAGGATCAATGATCAAAGCATTATGGGTAACCGGCAGCTATTTTAATTTGAGCCTGTTGTTTGGGGTTGCCAATTCTGGTTGGACACATGCCTGGGGTTTTACTCACATGGTCCCCTGATGCCAACCCATTGTCCAGCTGGTCCCCTGATGCCAACCCATTGGCCAGCTGACACCTCCATCTTTGTGGTGGACCATCAAATGCCCTTTACTGATGGTCCGATCCTATTTTCAACAGGTCTATCACTGGTGAATGACAGCACTCGAAGAAAAGAAAGAAAGGATTGTGTCTTTTTTATTCTCAATGAAATTTTCTTCGAGGTTGGCTGGAGATTATTTGTTAGTTAATTAATTTGCCTGGGGGTGTTGACATCCCTTATGAATGGTTCTGATAACTGAACAAGTATTCTGCAAAGTTTCTTTGCACTATATTATGGGGAGTTACATGGAGTATAGACTCAGGACTGATTTTTGAATTGGATCAGTACCTACATGACCAACAATGGCCTTTCAGAATACATGTTCAATACATATTTGTCATTGTGAGGCCCTGGGGTTTGTTCTCTAGTTGGGAAGGGAATTATTGGGGTCTTAATGAAACCAATGGGTCTTGATGCTTTGAATCAAATGGCCTGCTTCTGACACTGAATCCACTCTTGCCACGTAGTGGTAAAATGGTTTATGTTGCATGTTATTGAGTTCTGCATGGATTTGTAAATTAAGCCATATGTCTCATTCAACTCAAGAGACTCAACAGAATTCAGCTGATAAGACTAGGCCCCACTGGTTTCCTGATATTCTCTCTGCTAACCACTTACAGTCAAACTCCATAGGCGATGGAAATTTAGTCATTCTGCACTCATTCGTGTAAACAAGTGGAGCACTGAGTGAGTTCCAATTCAAATATACAATGCTGTCCCACTCATTTCCACGCTTTCTCCAGACTCATCGTTACATCACGTGACCTCCAGCTGCCCAGTCCTCCACTCCCACACTCCTGCCATTGGTCAGCCAACGTATCCAATCCCATGATTCACCACTTTCTCATAGCCAATAGGAAAGCGAATTGACTCGACACAGTTGGACACCTTGTGACTGTCAATTAAATTGTATTTACCCCCGTTTCCCAACCCAAAACGCCCAATGCTGTAGTAAGCAATAAAATGTAGTATTCAACAAAGAATATGATAAGAACATCATTGCTCCGACTTATCCGTTGGGTGTACTGGACATCAATTCCCAGAGACTCCAGGGTAATTTGCAAGAGGGGTGGCAACTTATAATCAGAGAATCCTGTGGTACAGGAAATCCATTACATTCATTGTGAGAACTGCGAAACAAAGTTCTGCTGGGGTCACTTGCAGTCAATGAAATGTAAAACCTTTGCAGGAGTCTTAATTAAAGCCCCTATTAGCCACACATATCCTTGAATGATAAACATCTCCAATGTAATTTAGCATAATAATTCCTGCTTTGAAATAGCAGTGAGGATTTGGTGGGTTTTACTGTCAGATACCAGTTAAACAGCAATCCCTGCACTGCGAACTAAGGGCCAACCTGAACACCATTATTCCCCAGATATGGATCTCTTGTTGAGAGACTTCACATGCTGCAATTACAAAAGTAAATTTTGAAATCACTCTGGTATCCCGTCACCAAGTCACCCTTTATTTACACACAGAGAGTCCTTGACCCTGATCCAGCTCCCTCAGAGCCAGCTCTCAGAGTGAACAGAAGCCCTGACACTCCTGTTAATGTCTGTCAGCCAGGGCTCCCAGGTTAACAGCCCCAATCAGGGAACTCAGATTCTATGGGGTCCCCCCCCCCAGCTCACCTCGTTACAACCACTACAATCTTAAATCCAATAAACTAAAGAAAGGGATTGCAACATTATCCTTTGATTGGGACTAACCAAGTCCAAATGCCTGCAATTCTCCCACAGTTACCCCATTCTTTTCCTCAGGGTAGATATATAACCTTCGCATATCCACTTGAGCATCTCGCTATCTCTCTCTCTCTACAAACTGTTAATGAAACTTTACAGGTCTCTAGCCTCCCACACAGTTCTTGCTGCTTCATTACAGAATGACAAGTGATATTGTTGAGAAAGACTCAGAAATGAGAGAATTCCAACACAACACCAACTTTCTCTCCGAAAACTGTCTTGACCGTCTCACCTCACAATATGGCCACAATAAAATGCCAATAGTCACACATACTGTTCCGACATCTTGAACCTTCAGCCAAAACTAAACGGTGCAAAATTTCTGCCTTGACACTTTAACGAATTAGCAACTTTCACTATTTTAGCTACAGTACAAACATACAGGCAGACAGAACCTATAACCTTCATTATATGAGATTAATCTAAAACCCAAACTGGCAAGTCTCTCATAGGACACCTAACAGGGCTCAACGATAAGTAGTTTAAAAAGAAAGTATTTATTTTTCTCTTACCATGAGCACAAGTAACAATCACTTTTCAATCAATGAAATCTCCTGGCTGTATTTTACAGATCAGTGTAATCTCCTTCAAGATTTGTAATGGAGATTGAGTTGAAATTCTCATTGGGTTCATTTATCCATTGGATCTGTTAATGAGAGATTGCTTCGGTTTATATAGCCAGGGCTACAGCAAATAATAAACACTTGAGACATAATCTTTTTACTTCACACCAAGGAATGCACACCACCATGGGATCAACAGCAGCGATTGGGAAAAACACCCCAGTAATGCTTTGAGGCAAATGCTCAGTTCAAAGAAAGAAAAAAAGGCTAATTCATTGCAATTAACATAAAGGATGTTTAACCAGATGTTGAGGGAGGAGTGATAAATAAGAGTTGTCAGTTTACATGGTCCACATACCACATGCAAATATAGTAGAGCCAAAGGCTACTTCATTGGTTTCCTTAGTGTGTATATTTGCATGTGGTATTTTAGGATTCGTATGATTGTCATGATTTCTTCACAGAGTGTAAATAACAAATATGTCGGCTTGTCATTCCCTGAATACAAATCTGTGCATCTCAATAGTGTTTTGAAACATACAGCACACTGCTAATGAAAGCTGACAGTTAGCACATCTGGTACTGCATAGCTCTGTCCATGTGTGTTCTGTAGTTGGACTGTGTGGCCAACATAGCAGTGGAGATGGCAATCTGAGAGTGATGATGAGATGGACTCAGCAGACTGGCATCAAGTGCAGAAGCCATTTGTTGGCTAAAATTGCACTGTCTGATGTTAGTAACAAATGCATTAACTATGTTTGGTTAAATTGTACTGTTCATTTCTTTGCTGAGCAATGGCAAAGGAATTACATACATACACCTGGTAAACACTCCGTTACTAAAATCAGACAGCACAGTCCCAGCCCAGAGAGCAGTAGATGTTAGATGATGGCATGTGGTTTCTGTGTAATGGTGTGCAGTACATGTACCAGTGTCAGCATTTATATTGGTGTGAACTGTATGTTGAGTGTTATTGCCCTCATGTTTATGGTGGATTGATGGATTCTTACACAATGATGAGCATGTGAGAGTGCTTCCGAAAGTGGTCAGGTCCACACTGCCTACCAAAATCCCATTGTTTCAACCCATCGCAAGGCCTCCCTCTACGATCAGATAATGGTGGATTTTTAATCCGTCTGCCTATTTGCGAAAGTACAAGAAAACTGTGGAATAAAAGCAGGTGTGCTTTGTAATATTTCATGCATTATCCCTCATCAATATCGAAGTGAATAATTGGAGATTGGAATGAAATGACAAACTAAAAGCCTAATGACTAGCTGCTGACCACTTTCTCTACCCTCCCATGCCTTCTTGACCTTGTCTTCTCATTAAACAAAACTTTCCAATTGGATTTTCAAACAGTGAGCGTTCTTCGGTGAAGAATCGAGGAAAAAGCAATAACAAAGTGTAAATGCATGTGTCTGCCACAGAAAATCCTCGCTGCATGCTCCTTATCAGTTAGTGGGCATGTTAAAGTCTTATCTCGTTGTCTGATTTATTTGCCTGAGCTGAACTGTTTATAGATGATGCACTGCACTTCACGGTTGCCCGGTCTCTATTACCTTGTTACCCCTTTGGACTGGCAGAAAGGACACCCCTGGGTGAGAAACAGAAAGGTATTGTTAGGTGCCTGTCTTGATCAATACCTTCAGAACGCAGCTTCTCCACTGAAGTGCCTTACTTAATAATTCCCTTTGGTGGCATTTCAGAGATCCAAAGGAGAAAGTCTCTGTGTGTAATCTGCCGTTATCCTCTCGAAATAAAAGTGATCAGTTCCTGATACCTCGGGAGTAAGATTAACTAAAGGCCCCAGTCAGAAATTGGACATGGAACAGTTTTGCATTGATTTCACTGCCTGTGGGATTGTAAGAAAAGAAACCTTTCTTAAAGTCAGGTTACTGACTCTGCCTCCTTTAGCAAGACAGCGACTGGTCAATTATTCGACCACAAGTCAACGACCCAATGTGACCTGACAGTGAGCTACATTAGAGGTACGTGTAGCAATGGTTCAACAGGAATCTCCACCTCCTGTTCCCTCTTTCCCTCTCATTTCTTCACTGTTTTAGAGTGGGTCAAGGTTAGAAGTCACATGACACCAGGTTATAGTCCAACAGGTTTATTTGAAATCACAAGCTTTCACAAGTCAGGACGTAGGAGCACTGCTCTGAAAGCTTGTGATTTCAAATAAGCCTGATGGACTTTAAGCTGGTGTCATGTGAACCTCTGACCTTGTCCAGCCCAGTCTGACATTGGCACCTCTACATCATGTTTTGGAGTGAGCCGAGAGGATTGCATAAAGGTTTCACCCTGCTGCTTTTGTACCAGGAAACAGAGGGGTACAAGGTAATTCGATCTTTTTACCTTACAGGATGTGACCTTCTAGATTTACAACCTTTCTTTCTCCCCCAATCCATTTGGTTTAGGTGGTAGTCAATGCACTCATTGGTGCCATCCCGTCCATCATGAATGTTTGCTTCGTCTGTCTCATCTTCTGGCTCATTTTTAGCATTATGGGAGTCAACCTCTTTGCAGGGAAATTCTATAAGTGCAAGAATCTGACCAGTGGTGAAGCGATTCCCATTCACATTGTCAACAACAAGAGTGAGTGCGACATGCTCAACAGCACAGAAGTCCGATGGCACAACGAGAAGATCAACTTTGACAACGCCATGATGGGCTACCTCGCTCTGCTGCAGGTGGTAAGTGCAAAAGAAACGTTAAATAATTTTACCTTAAGACATAAGAGGAGAAATGAGGCCATTCAGCCCATCAAGTCTGCTCTGCCATTCTATGATGTCTCATAAGTTTCTCAACCCCGTTCTCCTGCTTTCTATGTGTGGAAAGTTCTTTGTGCAGAGGGTGGTGTGTGCCTGGAACGCATTGCCAGTGGAGGTGGTAGAGACGGGCACGTTAGCATCATTTAAGATGTACCTCGACAGATACATGAATGGGCAGGGAGCACAGGGACGCAGATCCTTAAAAAATAGGCGATAGGTTTAGAAGGGCCTAAGGATGCGTTCCTGTGCTTTAACTTTCTTTGTTCTTTGTTTTTCCCGTAACCCTTGATCCTGTTGACAGTCAGGAACCTATCTATCTCAGTCTTAAATATACCCAATGACTTGACCTCCACAGCCTTCTATGGTAGTGAATTTTCCACAGTGTTGCTCCCCTACTTTTCTTGCTAGTGCTTTTACTTGGTATTCGGCACTGTCTCTGAAAATGTGCAAACCAAAATGACTATTTGATTTGTTTTGATTTCTTATTGTCACATGTACCTGGGTACAGTGAAAAGTTTAATTTCGGGTGCAGTACAGGCAGGTCTTACCATCCAAGGTACATCAGGGGAATAGAACAGAGCGAGAGATACAGCTGTAGAGAAGGTGCACAGAGAGCAAGATCAATTTCTCGCCCTCCCCCCCCCCAAAAAAAATTCCTCCCAATCTCTTTTTACCGATAGCTCTGCTTACCAGATGCAGGAGAATATTATGCCAAAAAGCTTTAGGAAGCAAAATGGACTGGTGTTGTGTGATTTTTAACAATGGACTGTGTGTAATGCTGCCCTGAACTGCTGTGCTCTTCCAGCACCACTAATCCAGAATCTGGTTTCCAGCATCTGTAGTCATTGTTTTTACCCCGTGTGTAATAGTAGACTGTGTGATAACAAGGCCCGGTGTAGGGGGGGGGGGTTGGGGTAAGGACATGGGAGAGCTCAAGCCCTAAAATTATTGGATATTGAGTTTGGAGGGCTGCAGGGTTCCCAAGCGGAAAGTGTAGAGCTGTTCTTCCAGCTTGTGGTGAGCTTCACTGGAGCACTGCAGCAAGCCTGAGACAGAGATGCTCCACAGGGAACAGGGTGAGGTGTTGAAGTGGCAGGCAATTAGAAGCTCAGGGTCTTATTTTGCAGGTAAAACATAAATATTCTGCAAAGCAGTCACCCAGTCAACGCTTTGTTTCCCCAGTGCAGAGGAGACCACATTGTGAGCAGCGAATGCAGTGGACTAGATTGTGTGAAGTGCAGGTAAAGGGCTGCTTCACCTGGAAGGTGTGTTTGAGACCTCAGGCACTGAGGAGGGTGGAGGTAAATGGGCAGGTGTGACACCTTCTGCGCTTGCAGGGGAAGGTGCTGTGGGGTTGTGAGGGGGGTTGGTGTTGGGAGTGAAGGAAGAGTGGGTCAGGGTGTCCCAGAGGGAATGGTCCATGCAGAAGGCTGACAAGGGAGGGGAGGGCAATATGGGTCTGGTGGTGGCATCTAGCTGGAGTTGGTGGAAAAAGCGAATAATGATTCTCGGGATGCTGGTGAGATGGTAGATGGTAGATGGAAGATGGAAGAGGAACCCTATCGTTGTTGCAGGAGGGAAGAGACGGGGAGGGGGGGGAGGTGGTGAGGGCCCAAATGTGGGATATGGGTTGGACACGGCCGAGGACCCTGTCAACATCAGTGCTGGGAAATTATCTTTCACACTGCATTCCCTTTGAGATAAAGGTCAATGTTCCTGTTCCCTGCTGATCTTGGACGCTAACTATCAACTTTTTGGAGGGATCTTCTCGAAGCTTCAAGGGTCAACTTAAACACTGACATCAAAGTGACCACCTCAAATATATCCTCATGATGGCAGTTTGGTCCCACTCCTCTGCTCTTTACACATAGCCCAGCATTTTCAAATGAATATCTAACTCCCCCTGCTGAACCTGTTCCCACCATCCATTTGGGCAGATCATTGCATTCCAATGTGAATCAGCCATGAAGCTAATAAATAGTGGAGCAGGTTTGAGGGACCGAATGGCCTACTTCTGTTCCTGTTTATTAGAGTTTTATGGTCTTATGCAAATAACCTGGACAGATTAGAGAGTCAAAGCTCTGCATCTTTATCACAAGCAGATTAGAGTAATGAATAAGGAGGTCTCGCTATAATTATATCGGGCTTTGGTAAGATTGGGTGCCATTTTGGTTTCCCTATTTAAGGAAGGATGTGCCTATCATAGATACAGTATGGCAAATGAAGGGCTTCATCCTGATGTAGGGCTCCTGCCCGAAACATCGATTTTCCTTCTCCTCAGATGCTGCCTGACCTGCTGTGCTTTTCCAGCACCACTCTAATCTTGTCTCTGATCTCCAGCATCTGCAGTCCTCACTTTCGCCTGGTTACCGAGATGAGTCATGGGTGATAAAATTCAGTGTGGAAAGCAGAGTATAATTTCAATGGCAAGTATGGATTTGAGTATGTTTGCACACGGTCAATAAAGTGAACAGGCAGCTGCAGCAAGCCCTGGGGAAGGGAAGTGTTGGTCTTCGTTGCAAGAGGATTTGACTTCAGAAGTAAGGATTTTTGACTTCAGTTATACAGGGACTTGGTGGGATCATACCTGGAGTATTAAGTGTTCTTCGAATCTCTATTCCTAGGAAAGGATATCCCCATCATAGAGGGAGTACAGCAGAGGTTCACTTGGCTGATACAAAGGGTGGCAAGACTGTGCTATAAGGAGAGTTTGTTTTGAATAGACCTGGATTTACGAGAGATTAGGAAGATTAGAGGGGATCTGATTAAAGCATATGCAATTGCAACAGGGCTGGGCAGAGTAGATAGAGTCATAGAGTCGTACAGCATGGAAACAGACCCTTCGGTCTAGCCAGTCCACGCTAACCACCGTTCCCAAATTAAACAAATCCCATCTGCCTATGCTTGGCCCCTATCCCTCCAAACCTCTCCTATTCTTGAACTTATCCAAATGTCTTTTAAACATTGTCACTGTACCTGCATCCACCACTTCCTCTGACAGTTCATTCCACACACGAAACTTTGCCCCTCGTGTCCATTTTAAATATTTTTCCTCCCACTTTAAAAAATACCCCTTAGCTTTGAAGTCCCCCACCCTTGGGAAAAGATACTTGACCTTATCTATTCAACACCCCCCCCCCCCCCCCCCCCCCCCCCACCGCCATATCTATAAACCTCTATAACATCATCCCTCAACCTCCTACACCCCAATGGAAAAAGGTTCTGCCTTTTCAATCTATGTTAATGTTTCCCCTGGTTGGGAAGATGTAGAATCAGAGGTCACAGACCATTATGATTAAGATGATTTACGTGTCCTTGATATGTATGTACCGATCAGGCAGGAAAGAAATGGTCGTGTGAGGGAGCCTTGGTTGACGAGGGAGGTTGAATGTCTAGTAAAGAGGAAGAAGGAGGCTTACATAAGGTTGAGGAAACAAGGTTCAGACAGAGCAGTGGAGGGATACAGGATAGCCAGAAGGGACCTGAAGAAAGGGATTAGGAGAGCTAAGAGAGGGCATGAAAAATCCCTGGCGGATAGGATCAAGGATAACCCCAAGGCATTCTATGCATATGTGAGAAACCTGAGAATGACGAGAACGAGGGTAGGTCCGATCAAGGACAGTGGTGGGAGACTGTGTATTGAGTCGGAAGAGATAGGAGAGGTCTTGAACAAGTACTTCTCTTCAGTATTTACGAACGAGAGGGACCGTATTGTTGAAGAGGAGAGTGTGAAACGGACTGATAAGCTAGAAGAGATACCTGTTAGGAAGGAAGATGTGTTGGACATTTTGAACAACTTGAGGATAGACAAGTCCCCCGGGCCTGACGGGATATATCCTAGGATTATGTGGGAAGCAAGAGAGGAAATTGCAGTACCGTTGGCAATGATCTTCTCGTCTTCACTGGCAACTGGGGTGGTACCAGGGGACTGGAGAGTAGCGAATGTTGTGCCCCTGTTCAAAAAAGGGAATAGGGATAACCCCGGGAATTACAGGCCAGTTAGTCTTACTTCTGTGGCAGGCAAAGCAATGGAAAGGGTACTGAGGGATAGGATTTACGAGTATCTGGAAAGACACTGCTTGATTAGGGACAGCCAGCACGGATTTGTGAAGGGTAGGTCTTGCCTTACAAGTCTTATTGAATTCTTTGAGGAGGTGACCAAGCATGTGGATGAGGGTAGAGCAGTGGATGTAGTGTACATGGATTTTAGTAAGGCATTTGATAAGGTTCCCCATGGTAGGCTTATGCGGAAAGTCAGGAGGCATGGGATAGAGGGAAATTTGGCCAATTGGATAGAAAACTGGCTAACCGGTAGAAGTCAGAGAGTGGTGGTAGATGGTAAATATTCAGCATGGAGTCCAGTTACAAGTGGAGTTCCGCAGGGATCAGTTCTGGGTCCTCTGCTGTTTGTAATTTTTATTAATGACTTAGAGGAGGGAGTCGAAGGGTGGGTCAGTAAATTTGCAGATGATACAAAGATAGGTGGAGTTGTGGACAGTGAGGAGGGCTGTTGTCGGCTGCAGAGGGACTTAGATAGGATGCAGAGCTGGGCTGAGGAGTGGCAGATGGAGTTCAACCCTGCCAAGTGTGAGGTTGTCCATTTTGGAAGAACAAATAAGAATGCGGAATACAGGGTTAATGGTAGGGTTCTTGGTCAGGTGGAGGAACAGAGGGATCTTGGGGTCTATGTACATAGATCTTTGAAGGTTGCCACTCAGGTGGATAGAGTTTGTAAGAAGGCCTATGGAGTATTATCGTTCATTAGCAGAGGGATTGAATTCAAGAGTCGTGAGGTGATGTTGCAGCTGTACAGGACTTTGGTTAGGCCACATTTGGAGTACTGTGTGCAGTTCTGGTCGCCTCACTTTAGGAAAGATGTGGAAGCTTTGGAGAGGGTGCAGAGAAGATTTACCAGGATGTTGCCTGGAATGGAGAGTAGGTCGTACGAGGATAGGTTGAGAGTTCTC